>NC_092341.1:79435555-79750277 GCF_046630445.1 Rutidosis leptorrhynchoides | reverse complement strand
TTGAATCCAAAGGTGCTATCACTAGTGTATGCATGTATGCTTGACTCCAAGCAAGTAATCAAAGTGTGCAGAAGTATGTATCAAGTAGCCAAGTATGAACCTGAGAAACATATAGAAAACTGTGAACGAAAAACGTTGGTGAAATCATAGGTGTATATGTAAACGTTTGAACCACAAGCTTTAGTATTTCCATGAATTTGATTATCCAAATCGTTTGCATTCCAAAAGTACGTTCGCGAGCACCCAATTATCAAAACTTAACTGTTTTGTACCCTGTTATGTAGTGTTAGAACATACACTATACTCGAAAATATATTTTATCCGCTAACGGTAGCGAACCGTCCGAATGAGGGCACGTCAAACCCGCATGGATCCACACAACATAAGTTCACTTTTACACCCTACAAGTGTAACTAATGATAATTGAATTGAGGCTTTTTGTTCTAACTCGCTGTGGAATGTTTGTTTTCGTACTTGTGTTCAAAGCATAAAAGTATGATACGTATATGTTTCTCATCCCATGATTTAAAAGTATAAAAGTTGTTGAAAAGATGGGAGTATGATCTCACCGTAGTTGCACGCCAAAGTAATTGAAATTAAACGTTGTGCAATGAAAGTTGCTTAGCTTTGACCTAAACAAATAAGTTGTATCAATTACCGGTTACGATACAAGGTCGGGCGAAATGTGTTCGATTAGTCCTATGGCTCGTTACGACTCGATTATATAGCATGTGAATCACGTTGTCAAATTTCATGCAAGATACAAGTACAAGAAGATTAGAACGATTGCATAAGTATTTGGTTAAGTTTAACTAAAAGTCAAACTTGGTCAAAGTCAAAGTCAACGGGGTCGGGTCGGGTATCCGACTATTTTTCTAAGTTATATAATCATATATGCGCATGTTGGCCAAGTTTCATGTTAATCGGAGGTGCGTAGCATAGTTAGAATTAAACGTGAAATTAGAAATTTGGACAGCCCTCGGTAGTTCATCTGGACGGCGTCCAAAATGGCTGGACAGTGTCCATAAGTGAAGAACAGGATGGTGTCCAAAAGTTTGGACGGCGTCCAAAACAACTGGTCTGCTGAGGTGCTGAAATTTTGACAAGTCTCGAACCAAAACACTTTTAAACACAACTTGTGAATCGGGAACACTCAAAACACGTATCTTATATTGTTGGAAAGGTATTTTGACAAGGAATATAACTAAACACATATCAACAAACAATTACATCATTTACAACAACAAAATCCTCATCGAATGATCGTTAAAAGTTCATTATCAAAGTTTCAAGTTCGTAAAACGCTTTTCATGATTCGGGAACTTACTACACACATATAATATGCCGTTTCGTAGGTAATTACGCATACAATACAACTAAATACTTACCAACAACATTGAAAAGAATTTGATGCATCAAAAGTTCATTTTAAAATCTGTCAAACCCTAATCAAGAATCACAAAATCAAATATCATGTTAATGTGGGATTTTTATGTCATCCAACATACCAAAACGAAGCTAATGATGCTAGTAACATTTTTAACACATGAGCTTTAACATTTAACAACATTAAATCACCCAAAACTCAAGATTAAACATACCCTTTTTCACGTTCATGCTAGTTTATGCAAAATAACAAGATCGAGCAAATAAATCACATATTCATGCTAGACTCGAGCCATAGACACTAACTAACACACTTTTAAGTTTAAAGGTCTAATTTATGAAAATTAGATATTTTGAAAAGCTTACCCCAAGCTATGAAATTGGTACCAAATCGAAGAGAATGATGCAAGGATCACAAATATGTAGTTTGTTTTGATGTTTGATTGCTAGATTGGATTTAGATGATGAATTAGTGAATTGGGTGTTTGAGAGTAAAAATGAAAGTAGTAGAGAAAGAGAGATGAGATTGAATGAAATGAGTGGTGGTGGTGGTGGGTTGACTAGTTGACCTAGTCAAGTAGTTTGTCCACTTGGCAACTCTAGTCCCTCGAGTTTGAAAGCGGGTGCGTGAATTAACCGAACGAATTATTTTAAATAAGCGAGAGTAAACGGAAGATGTTATAATCCAATAACGGGAATATTGAGAACGTTAGTTAACAAAAGGTACGAATTTAGATAACAAAAGATATTATATAAAAAAAAGACGGGCGTTAAAATGAATTAGCGGAAAAAGTCCGGTTGTTACAAATAATTATTTTATATAATTAATGAGTTATATGATTTCTTTTATTTAATTGGGAGTTCCTAATTTAAAACCCGAGAAATACGTTTAAATGATCGGTTGACGTTACGATTTTCAGTTTCGGTTAACGACACTAATCGGATTGCGCAAGACAACTACTAGCTAGACAAAATAAGCCCAAAGAATCCCCTTTTTGGGCCAATCGACCGAACCCTTCCCATAGGAGTCCGTTTGATTTAGTTTTGAGCCACTATTCCTAATTAATCCAAGCTAAATCCCACCCTAAGTCCTAATTCAACAAAAAGAAAATAAAACACGGCTCTCCTTCCTCCCTACCCATTCACGTCTATAGCCTCCATCACCATCATCACCATCGACCACTTTCTTCCTCTCATCCACTCTCAAAAGTTGCTTGAACGCTAAATTGTTTGCGGATTCTTGTTCCTCTCGTTCTCCTCTACACGTTGATATAACTAATTGCTTGATCTAGGGTATAATTCTTCAAACCCCATTCTTTGATTTCGTATTTTTATATGTATTATATAGTGTAATCAAGTCTAGTGCTCAAATCTTTGTTTGTATGCATGATTTTAACTGTTAATTTGATCGTTTAATGAATTGTTGTTAAATTCCGAATTTGATATGTATGCTACAGATATGAACATGTTATTTTCAATTTATGAAAAGTATGTAGTTGTATTGCTCTCTAAAAATTAATAACGTTTTGTTTAGAAATCCATGTTTTCTTTTGATTTACAGGCGAAAGTTATGATTAATTGATTACTTTTGCCATGATATGAAGTTTGACTTCGATTATTGATTTAGATGTTTAACATTGGTCTAGTTCATACATGTGTGTAGTGATTAGTAGTGTCATGCACTAGTTGGGTGAAATCAATTAGTGACACTACTGAACACTACCATTTTACTAGTACTGCTATGTTAATAAATGCTACTACTATATTGTGAGTATTGAACATTGTTTGGTGATGTTGACCTAAGTTGACTTATGAGTTGACTTTTGACGTGACATTTGACTTTTGACGTTGACTTTTGAGTTGACTTTGCATGTCGGTCTCGAGCATTAGTATTGTGATACGCTGATATGGCCAAAACGGGGGGTTTTATTTGTGCGGTATCGTTAGGTAAACGTCAGAATCAGTTACCACATGGGAGTAATGGTTTTATTATTTATATTTAGCTTGGTTTCCTAGCTATAATTCACCTACTTGTCTTCCTTTTAACGAGTAAGTGGTAAGTATAACTCAGGTTCGTATTTTTGTATGTTTGCTCAGTAATGTGGGATAAAAGTGCCTAAATAGTTAATCCTAGTGACAAGTGGTGATAGATTAAGATTAACTAAAGGTAATACAAACTATAAAGATAAAAAGGGATAGGTATGAAGAATAGAATACTGACGGGGAATTATTATAAGGGTTTAACTTCCTAGAATAAACACTAAACCTCAATCAATTGGGCTATGAACCTAATTGATTGGTCACTAAGAGTTTAAGCTTTGAAGATTCTGGCTAAGACGGATATCCCTACTCCCAACGTTAACCTTAGAGGGTTTAAACGACCTTATGGATAGAATCCTAGGTACATGAATAAAGTGGTATATCCTTAAAGGAAAGTCTCAGCTTTTCTTAATCCTAGTTAGTTTAACTATAGTAACGTTCCTCCACTTAACACTAAGCTATACTTTAACATTAACAGATGTGCAATCTTAGATATTCTAAGATACTGCTAATTAGATTAGAGGTCTCTCCTTTGCGATCACTTACTCAACCCTGGATCATCTTACAATATCTCAAGAATGTTGCTTCTGACGCGAATCATGCTTTTGAGTAAGCCAGTGTTCACTGAACTCTATACTGCATACTCTAATCACAACCTAAATGGGCAGCTCTTCTTTGACGGATAAATGATATGCCGTATGTAGGTACTATATCCATATTGTGACGTTAAGAACACATAACTACTTACCTTGTATCCTAAGGTTGATCAGGTCCTAATACTAGGTTATAGCCACGTGAATAAGTGCAAAGGGTGATCCGTAAATTAAACTTCTAAACCGTCAAGGTTTCAGCATAACGATAGCATAAGTTTCAGATAAGATATTCAACATGTAATAAACATTTGCAACGGATAGATAAGCATGCAAGATGAAAGCAACTTAAGTAAAAAAGATAACTTTATTAAATTAAGGAAAGTGTTCACCGTTTACAGACGAGATCTGGACCATTACAAGTGCTAACATCCTCTAGACCGCTCCTAGTACAATCTTCGCCGTTCGCCTTCGGGTACTTAATTTCCCGCTCGGAGGTGATAAGGCCTTAAAAACTCTAGTGTGAGAAAGTGTATTGTAGTGAGAGAGTGAAAAGAGGTGTGTGTAAAATGGATGACAAAATCCCTTTAAATAGACTTGAAAATTGCCTGCATACAGCTGGAAAGCCGTATGGCAGGTCGTTTGGTCTGGCAAGCCGGATTGCATGCCCGTTTACAGTGGCCGTATGGCAGGCCGTTTTTCACACTAGCAGGCCGGATGGAAATCCGTATGGCCTGCCCTGGTCTGCTGTTTTCACTGGATCGTAACTTGATTTCCTTGATCGTAGCTTGGTTTCTTATCTTTCACCGTTTTCGCTCTAGAATCTTTGTTTTAACTCTGATTCTCTTGATTCGTTTTGCATCGTGTTCGTAATCACTTAATCTACAAAATCAACCGAAAAAGCGATTATTTTACCGAAAAATTTTGGAACTTTATGGTTTTAGAGCTCAATATCGGGGGTAAAAACGTGACTTTTTAGACGATATCATACACTATGACCCGACCTATTATATTAGATATTATTTAACCCACTTATGTATATTTAAGTGGTTATTTTTGTGTGCTATGAGTACTTGAACTCTCGCTGTTAGAAAATCTTTTTGTCGTGCAACCAAGGTGAGTTGTAGTCCCCTTTTCACTTTACATTTTTGGGATGAGAATACATACATTTTTGTTTTACGTAATAGACACAAGTGCATACTTACGTTATTATATGCTGAGTTTGAAGCGAAAATCTCTTAGCTTTGGTAACTACTAACTACCAGTTTTGAACTGGTGGGGGCGAATAGTTATATATGCATCCATAGGGCTTGACATCCCCGTCCAAGCTAGTCGCGCTAGCATTTAACATGAGTATATTATTTGAGTTTGGTACACAATGGTTACGTGTATTTTAATACAGAGGTACTTATTATTTACGTTAAGTTTAGTTATCGAGTACTCAATTTTGTAGAATCTTAGATGAAACTTTTGATGAACTTATTATTTGAGTTTTGTTTGATAGCCGCTTTCTAGGTAGAAGCATCACCGGAGTTCTTTTTTGTAACTCTTGTTTATTTTGTCTTCTTTTCGAACCCGTTATCCTTTTTTCATATAACTCTTCGTTAATTTTGATTAAAAAAATGTATGTGATAATCTGCCTTTTTTCTAATATGTTTATATTAAGTTAATAAAATCTACTACGTAATATCTAATAACTAGTTTTATGAGCGCGTGCGTTGCACGACAGTTGTATAAATTGGTATTCGATAATGTTAGTATTGATTTTTTTATCAAATGTATAATTCAATTACAATTAAAAAGCCATTTGTTACTAATAATATTTGTCGAAATCATTATTGTTGAATTCTAACGCGAATCCATGCATTGCACGACATTTGTATAAATTAGTATTCGATAACATTATGATTGATATTTATAAAAAGTATGATATAATTGCAATGAAATAAATCATTTATTAATAATAGGAATTGTAACGAAAATATTAGTTTTGAATAATAATGCATAAATTATGAGTCCGTTTATGTGACATATTATTTATTTAAAAATATAAATATAGTAGCTTTTTGATATTAATGGATAAAATATGAATCCTTATTATATTTAAACTAGGTGCATTTCCCGTGCGTTGCACGAAGATGGTTATGATTTGTGTTTTTATTAATATATGAAACAAATAGTTCTATACATTAGGTGGATATGGTAATACTTGTTACACATGATTGTTGATGCAGGTTCATATATCCATACAAATCATAAGAGATAAGCAATAACTTTCAGATACGTAAAAAGAACCACTAAGCTCCAACTTCGACAAAAGGAGTATTCTTCTTCCCATCATGACTCTCACAAAAGTGAAGAAACATCTACTCCTTCATCTGAAACTAAACATAATGAGAATAATATCATTATTGATGTAAAAATTTGATAAGATGATAATTTTACCTTTTAAGTGTATAGATTTTCGATCACCTCTTTTTAATTGGTCCCAACAATTGATCCGGCAAGCGCTTAAAGTTCAGTTATATCTTACGTCCGTAGGTTAAACATTTAAGGAAGGGTCAACATGATACCATCAACTATAATTGGTAGAACATTCTATCAACATTCACCAGGATATAACATTGAGCAAGTGAATATATTAGGAGAATGTCAATTAGGAAAATAAAATGTACATTAATAATATTTTAAAGAAGTGATAACGAAATATATTTTCATCTTTCATGTCATAGATGATAATCGCCATTTTTATAACTCTATCAATTATCTATCAATTATTTCATTTGAAAAGTGTAACTAATGTGAAAAATGAAAAAGTAGTATTTATAGACATCAATAACTATCAATATAATTTTAATTAGATACTTAATAAGAAAAGTGAAAAGTTTAAAATTATTATTATTATTTATGACATAACATAAAGTTATTCTGAATTATGAATACTTAGGAAAAATGAAAAGTTTAAAACTGTTACTATTATGTATAACATGC
This sequence comes from Rutidosis leptorrhynchoides, assembly GCF_046630445.1. Taxonomy (NCBI): domain Eukaryota; kingdom Viridiplantae; phylum Streptophyta; class Magnoliopsida; order Asterales; family Asteraceae; genus Rutidosis; species Rutidosis leptorrhynchoides. The sequence continues at coordinate 79,743,270 of NC_092341.1, read as the reverse complement.
ATCAATATTTGTCGTTATTAAGAATGATTACTCGAGGTTTTACCTTCTATGGGGAGTCAATGTACCCGTTCATAGGGGGTTTCCTCGCTTACAAAAAAAAGAATATTTAGGATCAAATGTATGATAATAACTTAATATTAATAATCAAACTAAAAGACTATATACGCAACATTTAATTAATATTTTTTTAGTTCCAAAATTATCTCATCCTGTGTAATTGATCAACTGTCTAGCATCTTATATTTTAATTTTCTTAAACTCATCTATTATAATAAATTAGTAATTATAATAATATTAAAACTCGTGATTTTATACGTAGTAAGTATTCACTTAATATTTATTAAGCATTTAATATTGAACTTGATGTAAAAACGGTAATAATTATATGCTAATAAACTAATATACTACTCGACCAAACATATAATGTAGTTGATTTATTCACTTTCTTTAATATCGTGCATGTTAAATTATCTTTGTCACTCAAGAATCAATAACTTTTTTTTACCATAATTAGTCACAATAATAATCATTTTACTATAATCTATCATAATGTTATGCATTATTATCATATGGATTAAAAATCAGAATCATCATTTAGTGTCTTTAACCATCATTTATCAAGGATTAAAATTGAAAAACGTTGTTTACTATCTTCAACCATCATTTATCGACGATTAAATCATACGGAGTAAGTATTATTCATGTATAATGTATTACATGCATAATTTTTTTATCACATAATCTATCAAAGAACTATATAATATAAATGATTGTTAGAAGATAACATTTAATAATAAAACATCAAAAGGAAATGTTAAGAATCAATAGAAAAGACAAATTAAATAAAATGTACATACAATTCAATATAATAGTAGAACAGCTTGCATTCTCTAATATCTATAACTTATAACCATAACAAATATGATATAAAAAAGGCGTAATTTCTTTTACATTATCAAAGAACTATATGATGCAAATAATTGCTAAAGAATATATTTAATAATACAACGTCAAAAGAAAATGTTGAACCTCAAGAGAAAAGCTAAATTAAACAAAACATACTTACACTCGAATACAAAAACAAAACAATTTGCATTCTCTAATATACGTGCGTGTATCTTGTAAATGAATATGAATATTGACGTCTACATGCATCATACAATTAAACTTGCTATCAATCACGACATTTCTTTCACTCATAGTTTCTTATCATCACACGATTTTGTAAGAAGTGTTTTGTATGCAATGTATGAATAAAAATAAGGTATATATTGTAGATAGTGTGAAGTAAGTAACTCTCTTATCGCCTATCATATTTAAGTATCATTTATCATATTTATGAATTACAATTAAAAATCATAATTAAGAAATGAAGGGTTGTAACTCACATTATGTTCTTATCAAAGGTTCTCATAAGTGACATTTCCTCTTCAATAATTAATGTATGGTTGATATTACTGTGATGACCCAGAAATTTCCGACCAAATTCAAAACTTAATCCTATTATGATATTGGCACGATAAGCAAAGTCTGATAAACTGAGTCTCGAAAATTTTGAACTGTTTCATATATGCAATTACCCTTCGACTGTTCCGAAGAATCACGAACAATTGTTTGTAAATAAATATATTTATATAATTATAAATGTATATATATTATATAAATGTATATATAGATATATATATATATATATATATATATATATATATATATATATATATATATATATAATAATTAGAAATAATAAAATATAATCTAAACATTTGAATTAAATATGTAAAACAAAATATAAAATAATTATGTTGTAATTAAAAATCAATCTATATATGAATAGATATGATTCCAATGTATAATTATTATCATTATTATATCTATAAGTATTATAATCATTATTATCATTATTATTATTATATTGATATTAGTATTGTAAATTCAATATATAATATATATAAAAAAAATGAGATTTGATAAGCATAATTTGTTATATCAATGTTATTATATTTACTCTCATTATTATTAATATTACTTAATACTAATAATTGTATTATTAATATTATTATAATATATAATATATAGATATAAAAATTTAAACATGTAACATATTATTACTAAGTATTGTCATTAAGAATCATAGTTATTATTATATGTTATCATCATTATTATTATTATAAAAATAATAAAATTTATTAATATTATCATTAATATTATCATTATAAACATTATTATAATTATTAGTATTATTATTCTAAATATTATTATTATTATGATAATTATTATTAACAATATTATTATGTTATTAATAATATTATTATTAGTATTATTAATGGTATAAATATATATACACTTGTGATTTTTTTCCAAAAATTTGAATTACATACAAGTATGTATATAAACAGTTATATAAAAATATATAAAACAAGTTATATATATATATATATATATATATATATATATATATATATATATATATATATATATATATATATATATATATATATATATATATATATATATATATATAATTATTATACAGATATTTATATAAATACAATTGTGTGAACAAAAATTATATAAAATGTGTAATCCTGTATGAATTAGGACCTGAATTTGTTTCACGTACCCATCATACTATAGGTTACTTTGTTTCTTATCCATAGAATCGAATCAGATTACAGTATCAAAACACTTTCGGTTAGCAATCTATTTTACCTTTATATATTTTTTTTATTTTATTTATTTATCTCACATATCTGATAGATTTTGCCAAGCCAATTGGCTATATAATCAGACAAATTACACTTGCATTGATGAAGTTTTTCACTAAACGTCCTCACTGTTATTTGAAAACCTTTTTATAGCTTTTGATTTTGTGTAACATAAAAATAAAAAGAGGAAGAACACGGCCTGTCCTGTTCTTGAATTCATTTTTCAAACAGCTCGATTGTTTAACGGAATCCAAAAAGTAGAAATGCAGAGTTGTTGTGAATTATATATTTAAACTAACTGGAAAGTTTCAATTTCCAATTTTCAGTATCGATTTCCAATTATGGAGTCAAAGTTTATGAACACAAAGTCAAACTGTAACACCCTAGGCAAATCCCACATCGCCCACGAACATGAGTGATCATGGGATTATAAGGTAATACCCACGCTTAAATGACACAACGCGTTTTAGGATCACAGGCTGAGTAGAAGTGCGAGTACGCTGTGGTTAAGCGTGCTCGGGCGAGAGCACTACCAGGATGGGTGACCTCCTGGGAAAGTGCTTCTCGTGTGTGGTCGCCAAGAAAAAGCCGTGCGCCTGCGGGCAAAGCGGACAATATTGTGGTCATGTTAAGCTGGGGTATTACAGAATGGTATCAGAGCCACTCATGTGCCGTTGGGGGTGGTGGGGCAAACCTCATCGAGGACGATGAGTCCCTAAGGGGGGGTGAATGTAACACCCTAGGCAAATCCCACATCGCCCACGAACATGAGTGATCATGGGATTATAAGGTAATACCCACGCTTAAATGACACAACGCGTTTTAGGATCACAGGCTGAGTAGAAGTGCGAGTACGCTGTGGTTAAGCGTGCTCGGGCGAGAGCACTACCAGGATGGGTGACCTCCTGGGAAAGTGCTTCTCGTGTGTGGTCGCCAAGAAAAAGCCGTGCGCCTGCGGGCAAAGCGGACAATATTGTGGTCATGTTAAGCTGGGGTATTACACAAACGAATTGTTTTCTGTAAAATTCGAACTTGTTTTAATGATTCTAGTTAAATTGATGTTTGTGAAAGTTTCTAGGAGTAATTTACAACCTATTTCGTGTTGTAATCTTTTTCTAAAACAATCTTAAAATCGAAATCCATAATTTTTTTCTTTTTGGGTTACGCTACTGCAGTAGCAGTTTTTACTTTTATTTTATTTTTTAATTTTTTAATTTTTGTATACTGATTCATCCAAACACTAGCATGGGATGTTTCTGTATCAAATAAAACTTTTAAATCGATTAAACAGATTAATTGTTTTGATTATTAAGGCTTTTGGATCGTTTGAAAAACTTAGAAAGAAGATGAAAATGGGAGTCAGGTATTTACGGGTTAAATACAAATAAAACTGGGATTATTTCGGAAAGACAGGCAACAGCCTGATGGTTAGATTATTTGCGGTTATGCGAGAGGTCGTGGGTTCGAGCCCGGTTCGGGGTGTTTATTTTTAAAACCGATTTTTTTAAGGTAGCTCCCTTTTTCTTTGATTATTATTATTATTATTATTATTATTATTATTATTATTATTATTATTATTATTATTATTATTATTATTATTATTATTATTATTATTATTATTATTATGATTTCTATTGTTATGTTACCATTATTATTAATCATTGTTATTATCACAAGTATTATTATTATTTTTATTATTATTATTACTAGTATTATTATTATTATTATTATTATTATTATTATTATTATTATTATTATTATTATTATTATTATTGTTATTATTATGATTATTATTATTATTATTATTAATGTTATTAAGATTAATATTATTAGTAATACAGTTATTATTATTATTATTATCATTGTTATAAGTATTATAACTAATATTATTATTACTAAAATAAGTATTACTAGTGTTAGTACTATTATTATTACTGTGAAAATAATACAACTTATTATTATAAATATTAGTATTTGTATCATTCCATAAATAATAGAATTATTAATATTGCCATAGTTATAAGTATCATAACCATTATTATTATTATTATTATTATTATTATCATTATAAGTATTATTATTAATCTTATCATTATTATTATTAGTATGATTATTAGTACTGTTATTATAAAACTTATTATCATGATTATTATTCTTACTAAAATTATTATACGGTTATCCTTAAAACTAGTAACATTATTACAAATAGATATTTTATATAAAAATACATTACACCATATTTTATTATTAAAAAGATATTAATTAAACTATATGTAAAAGATATCAATTAACATATAAATATATATTAAACTTTAATATACAGTTGTATCATCTATGATAAATAATAGTTATACAAAACATATGAACTAAATATATTAAATTCATCAAAATGACATATAGTATAACAAGTATATTATCAACAACAAAATATATTTATATATATATATATATATATATATACATATAATTTCTCAATTTTGATCATGTGTTTTAATATATATACGAATAATATAGGTTCGTGAATCTGAGGCCAACCCTGCATTGTTCAATGTCGTCATATGTATTTTTACTACAAAATACAGTATTGTGAGTTTCATTACTCCCTTTTTAAATGCTTTTGCAATATATATTTTTGAGACTGAGAATACATGCGCTGCTTTTATAACTGTTTTACGAAATAGACACAAGTAATCGAAACTACATTATATGGTTGAATGATCGAAGCCGAATATGCCCCATTTTGCTTGGTAGCCTAAGAATTAGGGAACATCACTAATTTTAAGAATTAGTGCACGCCTAATTGACGCGAATTCTAAAGATAGATCTATTGGGCCTAACGAACCCCATCCAAAGTACTGGATGCTTTAGTACTTCGATGTTGTTTTTATCATGTCCGAAGGATTTCCCGTAACGATAGGGGATATTCTTATATGCATCTTGTTAATGTCGGTTATCAGGTGTTCACCATATGAATGATTATTTTTGTCTCTATGCATGGGACGTTTATTTATGAGAACTGAAAATAAAATCTTGTGGTCTATTAAAATTATGAAATGATTATCTATGATAAACTAATGAACTCACCAACCTTTTGGTTGACACTTGAAAGCATGTTTATTCTCAGGTATGAAAGAAATCTTTCGCTGTGCATTTGCTCATTTTAGAGACATTACTTGGAGTCATTCATGACATATTTCAAAAGACGTTGCATTCGAGTTGTTGAGTTCATCAAGATTATTATTAAGTCAATTATAGTTGGATATATTATAAAATGGTATGCATGCTGTCAACTGTCGATGTAATGAAAGTTTGTCTTTTAAAATGAATGCAATGTTTGTAAAATGTATCATATAGAGGTCAAGTACCTCGCGATGTAACCAAAGGTAATGTATTCATCCAGATGGATTAGGACGGGTCATTAGAGTTGGTATCAGAGCGTTGGTCTTAGCGAACCAGGTCTTGTATTAGTATGTCTAACTGATAGTTGTTTAGATGCATTAGTGGGTCTGGACTTCGACCGTGTCTGCATGTCAAAAGTTTTGCTTATCATTTCGTGTCGAAAATTACTTGCTTATCATCCTTAAAGTCTAGACACGTCTTACTTCCTCTATTGCATAGACTGTGTATAGATAAATTCATATCTTAGCGTATCTGTTATTGTTACCTTTGCCTGACAGCTTCCGTAGATTTCTCCGTAACTTATGGGATTTTAGTATTATATATGCATATGTAAATTATGTATTGCAGGGTACTAATCTACATCCTATAATCTATTTCTTATTGAAAATCCTTCATCTGATCGTACGGGATGAATCCTTCAACCAGTTCGAGTCCCTCGTATTCCGATAGCTATTCCGATAGTTATTCCGACGGCTATTCCGACATGGACGTTCACCTAAGCTCTGAAAGCAGCGTCACCAAAATGAATCAACCAATCATCCATCCCCAATTCATATGATGAGTTCGTGATCGACTCAATCAATGGAGGCGCGAAGAAGGCGATCCCTTCTGAAATGTCCCGTTCATATTGATTATAAACGTTCCATATTAATTGATTTCGTTGCGAGGTTTTGACCTCTATATGAGATGTTTTTCAAAGACTGCATTCATTTTTAAAACAACCATAACCTTTATTTTATCAATAAAGGTTTTAAAAGCATTACGTAGATTATCAAATAATGATAATCTAAAATATACTGTTTACACATGACCATTACATAATGGTTTACAATAGAAATATATTACATCGACATATGTTTCTTGAATGCAGTTTTTACACAATATCATACAAACATGGACTCCAAATCTTGTCCTTATTTTAGTATACAATAGCGGAAGCTCTTAGTATTCACCTGAGAATAAACATGCTTTAAACGTCAACAAAAATGTTGGTGAGTTATAGGTTTAACCTATATATATCAAATCGTAATAATAGACCACAAGATTTCATATTTCAATACACATCCCATACAAAGAGATAAAAAATCATTCATATGGTGAACACCTGGTAACCGACATTAACAAGATGCATATATAAGAATATCCCCATCATTCCGGGACACCCTTCGGATATGATATAAATTTCGAAGTACTAAAGCATCCGGTACTTTAGATGGGGTTTGTTAGGCCCAATAGATCTATCTTTAGGATTCGCGTCAATTAGGGTGTCTGTTCCCTAATTCTTAGATTACCAGCATTTAATAAAAAGGGGCATATTCGATTTCTATAATTCAACCATAGAATGTAGTTTCACGTACTTGTGTCTATTTTGTAAATCATTTATAAAACCTGCATGTATTCTCATCCCAAAAATATTAGATTTTAAAAGTGGGACTATAACTCACTTTCACAGATATTTCCTTCCTCGGAAATAAGACTTGGCCACGGATCGATTCACGAACCTATACAAATATGTACATATATATCAAAGTATGATCAAAATATAATTACAACCATTTTTATTATGTTTTAAAGATTTGAGTGTATTAAGTCAGCTGTCCTCGTTAATAACCTACAAATAGTTGTCCACAGTTAGATGTACAGAAATAAATCGATATATATTATCTTGAATCAATCCACGACCCAGTGTATACACGTCTCAGGCTAGATCACAACTCAAAGTATATATATTTTTAGAATCAACCTCAACCCTGTATAGCTAACTCCAACATTACTGCATATAGAGTGTCTATGGTTGTTCCAAATAATATATATACATGGGTCGATATGATATATCAAAACATTTGCATACGTGTCTATGGTATCCCAAGATTACATAATATATTAGAATACATGTATAATACAATATAAGTTAGCTAGGATATGATTTGTATAGATTAGTTAAACATTTCCCGTAGCTAAAAAGATCAAAAATATCCAATCTTGTTTTACCCATAACTTCTTCATTTTAAATCCGTTTTGAGTAAATCAAATTGCTATGGTTTCATATTGAACTCTAATTTAAGAATCCAAACAGAAAAAGTATAGGTTTATAGTCGGAAATTTAAGTTACATGTCAATTACTAAAGAGGTAGTCATTTCCGTCGAAAGAACGACATCTTGATGACCATTTTGAAAAACATACTTTCACTTTGAGTTTAACCAAGATTTTTGGATATAGTTTCATGTTCATATGAAAAATCATTTTCCCAGAAGAACAACTTTTAAATCAAAGTTTATCATAATTTTTAATTATCCAAACCAAAACAGCCCCCAGTTTCACTACGACGGCGTATATCCGATTTTATGGTGTTCATTGTATTTCCAGGTTTTAAATCATTAAGTTAGCATATCATATAGATATAGAACATGTATTTAGTTGATTTTAAAAGTCAAGTTATAAGGATTAACTTTTGTTTGCGAACAAGTTTAGAATTAACTAAACTATGTTCTAGTGATTACAAGTTTAAACCTTCGAATAAGATAGCTTTATATGTATGAATCGAATGATGTTATGAACATCATTACTACCTTAAGTTTTCTGGATAAAACTACTGGAAATGAGAAAAATGGATCTAGCTTCAAAGGATCCTTGGATGGCTTGAAAGTTCTTGAAGCAGAATCATGACACGAAAACAGTTCAAGTAAGATTTTCACTCGAAATAAGATTGTTATAGTTGTAGAAATTGAATCAAAGTTTGAATATGAATATTACCTTGAATTAGAAATATAACCTACTGTAAATAACAAAGGTTCCTTGATCTTAGATCATTACTTGGAATGGATTAGAAAGCTTGGAAGTAGACTTGCAAACTTGGAAGTATTCTTGATTTTTATGAAACTATACTTATGGAATTTATGAAGAACACTTAGAACTTGAAGATGGAACTTGAGAGAGATCAATTAGATGAATAAAATTGAAGAATAAAAGTGTTTGTAGGTGTTTTTTGTCGTTGGTATATGGATTAGATATAAAGGATATGTAATTTTGTTTTCATGTAAATAAGTCATGAATGATTACTAATATTTTTGTAATTTTATGAGATATTTCATGCTAGTTGCCAAATGATGGTTCTCAAATGTGTTAGGTGACTCATATGGGCTGCTAATAGCTGATCATTGGAGTGTATATACCAATAGTACATACATCTAAAAGCTGTGTATTATACGAGTACGAATACGGGTGAATACGAGTAGAATTGTTGATGAAACTGAATGAGGATGTAATTGTAAGCATTTTTGTTAAGTAGAAGTACTTTGATATGTGTCTTGAAGTCTTTAAAAAGTGTAAGAATACATATCAAAACACAACATGTATATACATTCTAATGGAGTCGTTAAGTCTTCGTTAGTCGTTACATGTAAGTGTTGTTTTGAAACCTTTAAGTTAACGATCTCAATTAATGTTGTTAACCCAATGTTTATTATATCAAATGAGATGTTAAATTATTATGTTATCATGATATTATGATGTATGAATATCTCTTAATATGATATATACATTACAATATCGTTACAATGATAATCGTTACATATAAGTCTCGTTTCGTAATTCTTGAGTTAGTAGTCTTGTTTTTACATATGTAGTTCATTGTTAACACACTTAATGATATATTTAAATATCATTTTATCATGTTAAATATAGTGTATCAATATCTAAATATGATACATATGTATTTAGTAGACGTTATCATAACGATAATCGTTATATATATATCATTTCGAGTTTCTTAACTTAGTAATCTCATTTCTTATGTATATCACATATTGTTAATATACTTAGTGAGATACTTACTCATCAAAATCTTATGTCAACCATATATATGTGTCTATATAAACCACAACATGTAGTTTTTACAATTTTGTAACGTTCGTGAATCGCCGGTCAACTTGGGTGATCAATTGTCTATATGAAACTTATTTCATTTAATCAAGTCTTAACAAGTTTGATTGCTTAACACGTTGGAAATATTTAGTCATGTAAATATCAAACTCAATTAATATATATAAACATGGAAAAGTTCGGGTCACTACAGTACCTACCCATTAAATAAATTTCGTCCCGAAATTTTAAGCTGTTGAAGGTGTTGACGAATCTTCTGGAAATAGATGCGGGTATTTCTTCTTCATCTGATCTTCATGCTCCCAGGTGAACTCGGGTCCTCTACGAGCATTTCATCGAACCTTAACAATCGGTATCTTGTTTTGCTTAAGTCTCTTAACCTCACGATCCATTATTTCGACGGGTTCTTCAATGAATTGAAGTTTTTCATTGATTTGGATTTCGTCCAACGGAATAGTGAGATCTTCTTTAGCAAAACATTTCTTTAAATTCGAGATGTGGAAAGTGTTATGTACAGCCGCGAGTTGTTGAGGTAGCTCCAGTTGGTAAGCTACTGGTCCGACACGATCTATAATCTTGAATGGTCCAATGTACCTTGGATTTAGTTTCCCCCGTTTACCAAATAGAACAACGCCTTTCCAAGGTGAAACCTTAAGCATGACCATTTCTCCAATTTCAAACTCTATATCTTTTCTTTTACTGTCCGCGTAGCTCTTTTGTCAACTCTGGGCAGTTTTCAATCGTTGTTGAATTTGGATGATTTTCTCGGTAGTTTCTTGTATTATCTCCGGACCCGTAATCTGTCTATCCCCCACTTCATTCCAACAAATTGGAGACCTGCACTTTCTACCATAAAGTGCCTCAAACGGCGCCATCTCAATACTAAAATGATAACTGTTATTGTAGGAAAATTCTGCTAACGGTAGGTGTCGATCCCAACTATTTTCGAAATCAATAACACATGCTCGTAGCATGTCTTCAAGAATTTATATCGTCCTTTCGCTCTGCCCATCAGTTTGTGGATGATAGGCAGTACTCATGTCTAGACGAGTCCCCAATGCTTGTTGCAATGTCTGCCAGAACCTTGAAACAAATCTACCATCCCTATCAGAGATAATAGAGACGGGTATTCCATGTCTGGAGACAACCTCCTTCAAATACAATCGCGCCAACTTCTCCATTTTGTCATCTTCTCTCATTGGCAGGAAGTGTGCTGACTTGGTGAGACGACCAACTATTACCCAAATAGTATCATAACCACTTGCAGTCCTTGGCAATTTAGTAATGAAATCCATGGTAATGTTTTCCCATTTCCATTTCGGGATTTCAGGTTGTTGTAGTAGACCTGATGGTTTCTGATGTTCAGCTTTGACCTTAGAACACATCAAACATTCTCCTACATATTTAGCAATATTGGCTTTCATACCCGGCCACCAAAAGTATTTCTTGAGATCTTTATACATCTTCCTCGCTCCGGGATGTATTGAATATCTGGTTTTATGTGCTTCTTTATGTACCATTTCTCTCACATCTCCAAACCTTGGTAGCCAAATTCTATCAGCCCTATATCGGGTTCCGTCTTCCCGAATATTAAGATGTTTCTCTGATCCTTTAGGTATCTCATTCTTCAACTTTCCTTCTTTTACAACCCCCTGTTGCGCCTCCTTTATTTGAGTAGTAAGGTTAGTACGAATAATTATATTCATAGCTTTTACCCGTATAGGTTCTCTGTCCTTTCTACTCAAAGCATCGGCTACCACATTCGCCTTCCCAGGGTGGTATCGAATCTCAAAATCATAATCATTCAACAGTTCAATCCACCTGCGTTGTCTCATATTCAGTTGCTTCTGATTAAATATATGTTGGAGACTTTTGTGGTCGGTATATATAATACTTTTGACCCCATATAAGTAATGCCTCCAAGTCTTTAATGCAAAAACAACAGCACCCAATTCCAAATCGTGAGTTGTATAATTTTGCTCGTGAATCTTCAATTGCCTAGACGCATAAGCAATCACCTTCGTTCGTTGCATTAATACACAACCGAGACCTTGCTTTGATGCATCACAATAAATCACAAAATCATCATTCCCTTCAGGCAATGACAATATAGGTGCCGTAGTTAGCTTTTTCTTCAATAACTGAAACGCCTTCTCTTGTTCATCCTTCCATTCAAATTTCTTCCCTTTATGCGTTAATGCAGTCAAGGGTTTTGCTATTTTGGAGAAATCTGTGATGAATCTTCTGTAGTAACCAGCCAATCCTAAAAATTGACGTATATGCTTCGGAGTTTTTGGGGTTTCCCACTTTTCAATGGTTTCGATCTTTGTCGGGTCCACCTGGATACCTTCTTTGTTCACTATGTGACCGAGGAATTGAACTTCTTCCAACCAAAATGCACACTTTAAAAACTTAGCGTACAGTTTTTCTTTCCTCAATACTTCTAGCACTTTTCTCAAATGTTCTTCGTGCTCTTGATCATTCTTTGAGTAAATAAGTATGTCATCGATGAAAACAATGACAAACTTATCAAGATATGGCCCACACACTCGGTTCATAAGGTCCATGAACATAGCTGGTGCGTTAGTCAATCCAAACGGCATAACCATAAACTCCTAATGACCATAACACGTCCTAAAAGCAGTTTTTGGAATATCATCCTCCTTTACTCGCATTTGATGATATCCAGAACGTAAATCGATTTTCGAATAAACCGACGAGCCTTGTAGTTGATCAAATAAGTCGTTAATTCTCGGCACTGGATAACGGTTTTTGATGGTAAGTTTATTCAACTCTCTGTAGTTAATACACAACCTAAATGTACCATTCTTCTTCTTGACAAACAAAATAGGAGCTCCCCATGGTGATGTGCTTGGTCGAATGAAACCACTTTCTAATAGTTCTTGCAGTTGGCTTTGCAGTTCTTTCATCTCGCTGGGTGCGAGTCTGTAAGGAGCACGAGCTATTGGTGCAGCTCCTGGTACAAGATCTATTTGAAATTCAACAGATCGATGTGGAGGTAGTCCTAGTAATTCTTTCGAAAATGCATCGGGAAATTCTTTTGCGACGGAAACATCATTGATGCTCTTTTCTTCAGTTTGTACTTTCTCGACGTGTCCTAGAACAGCATAGGAACCTTTTCTGATTAGTTTTTGTGCCTTCAAATTACTAATAAGATGTAGCTTCGTGTTTCCCTTTTCTCCGTACACCATTAAGGGTTCTCCTTCTTCTCATACAATGCGAATTGCATTTTTGTAACATACGATCTCTGCTTTCATCTCCTTCAGCCAGTCCATGCCAACTATTACATCAAAACTCCCTAACTCTACTGGTATCAAATCAATCTTAAATATTTCGCTACCCAGTTTAATTTCTCGATTCCGGCATATATAATCTGCTGAAATTAATTTACCGTTTGCTAATTCTAGTAAAAATTTACTATCCAATGGCGTCAATGGACAACTTAATTTAGCACAAAAATCTCTACTCATATAGCTTCTATCCGCACCCGAATCAAATAAAACGTAAGCAGATTTATTGTCAATAAGAAACGTACCCGTAACAAGCTCCCGGTCTTCCTGTGCCTCTGCCGCATTAATATTGAAATCTCTTCCGCGGCCTTGTCCATTCGTGTTCTCTTGGTTCGGGCAATTTCTAATAATGTGGCCCGGTTTTCCACATTTATAACAAACTACATTGGCATAACTTGCTCCGACACTACTTGCTCCGCCATTACTCGTTCCGACACCATTTGTTCCTTTCGTTCTGTTAACCCCTGGTCCGTAGACCTCACACTTCGCCGCGCTATGACCATTTCTTTTACACTTGTTGCAAAATTTGGTGCAGAACCCCGAGTGATACTTTTCACACCTTTGGCATAGCTGCTTCTGATTGTTGTTGCTGTTGCAGTTGTTATTGTTGTTGAGATGATTGTTGTAGTTGTTGTTGTTATTGTTGTGCCGCTTGTTGTAGTTACGATTGATGTTGCGATTGTTGGGATAGTTGTTGTTGTTGTTTTGGTGACTCTTATCACCATTTTTCTCCCACTTTCTTTTGACTAACTTCATGTTGGACTCTTCGGCCGCCTGTTCTTTAATTCTTCCCTCAATCTGGTTCACTAGTTTGTGAGCCATTCTACATGCCTTTTGTATGGAGGTAGGCTCGTGTGAACTTATATCTTCTTGGATTTTCTCCGGTAACCCTTTCACAAACGCGTCGATCTTCTCTTCCTCATCTTCGAACGCTCTCGGACACAATAGGCACAATTCTGTGAATCGTCTTTCTTACGAAGTAATATCAAATCCCTGTGTTCGTAACCCTCTAAGTTCTGACTTGAGCTTATTGACCTCGGTTCTGGGACGGTACTTCTCGTTCATCAAGTGCTTGAATGCTGACCACGGTAGCGCGTAAGCAGCATCTTGTCCCACTTGCTCTAGATAGGTATTCCACCATGTTAACGCAATACTTGTGAAGGTATGCATAGCGTACTTCACTTTGTCTCCTTCAGCACACTTACTTATGGCAAACACCGATTCAACTTTCTCGATCCACCGTTTCAATCCGATTAGTCCTTCTGTCCCATCAAATTCTGAAGGTTTGCAGGCAGTGAATTCCTTGTAGGAGCATCCTACACGATTTCTTGCGCCGTTAGCTGTATTGCTAGATTTAGAGTTATTGTTGGTATGTAGCGCGGCCTGTACTGTGGCTATGTTTGAAGCAAGAAAGGCACGAAATTCCTCTTCGCTCATATTCAAGGTGTGTCGAGTAGTCGGTGCCATTTCCTTTAAAATAGTCAAATGAAACAATTTAATCATACAGAATATTAAGAGTAGTCAATAATATCTCGTAGCATAATATGAACTCATTTATAAAAGCTTTTTCTTCATATTAGCGTTTTATAAGTTTAAATTCGGGTACTACCTACCCGTTAAGTTCATACTTAGTAGCTAATATACAATTCAACTACTACAATTCCATATGAAGAACTGATTATAATAATATATCACATACAAATATTCTTTAAACTTACAACTTCGCTATATTACATATAACATGAAATATAGTACACTATGATACCAGACAGTTTTGAAGATAAATCTAGTTAATACGCAAGTTGTTCAGCAAAGGAAATAAAGACACGTAATTCATAAGTCCAGAAACAAGTCATGCATTCTGGTTTTACTAAGACGACTTCCCATCCTTGGTCTTGTGGAAAATAACCGTTATGACCATTAGCTAGGCAGCATGTTGTAATGTCGTCAAAAGGACGAGGGTTTCGTAATGTCCAACAGCCCCGTAATAATCTAAAAACCTTGTTTCTCACCCCAACTACTGAATCCGTCACTTGTGGGAAAGTTTTATTTAAAAGCTGCAATCCGATGTTCTTTTTCTCACTTTGGTAAGAAGCGAACATCACTAACCCATAAGCATAACATGCTTCTTTATGTTGCATGTTAGAAGCTCTTTCTAATTCACGAAATCCTATGTTGGGATATGTTGAGTCAAAATAGGTTCTTAACCCATAGCTTAAAATTGCATTTGAGTTCCCCGCATTTAATGCTTTAAAGAAAACACGGCGTAACTTAAAGTCTCCCCAATGTGATATACCCCACCTATCAAAGGAAAGCCTTTTATAAACTAAGGCATTTCTGGAAAGTCTTTCAAATATTTGACAAGTTAATTTCGCCATAACTAAATGTGCTGATGAATTCTGACCGACTCTAGACAAGATTTCCTCAATCATATCCTCTGGTAGGTCTTCTAAAATATTCGGTTGTCTACCCTTAACGTCCATTTTATTTTTATACTGTAAAAAAGACAAGGATTAGATTCGTAATAACAAACAATACAAGCAATTTTTACATAGAACATAAAAGTACAAGCACACTACAATACATTTATTACACAACATGCTCACACCCCTCTAATCTGAATCACTGGTTTCTTCTTCTTCGGACTTGGTTCTTTTTCCTAATCTTCTAGGGATATATGATGTTCCTCTAATACGAGTCGTCGTTTTCCACATTGGTTTAGAAAAACCTGGTGGTTTAGAGATTCCCGGATTATTGTCACGATATTGGAAATACGGGTGTTGACGGTACATATAAAGTTCAGCGGGGTCGGAATCAGATTTCTCTATTTTGATGCCTTTTGCCTTATTATTTTCTTTTGCCTCATTAAATTGGGTCGGGGTAATTTCTATAACATCATCGGAATCCTCATCAGGATCCGATTCATCGGAAAATTGGTAATTTTCCCAATATTTTGCTTCCTTAGCGGAAACACCATTGACCATTATTAACTTTGGTCCATTGGTTGAGGATTTTCTTTTATTTGACCGGTTTTCTGTGGTTCCTACTATTCCCCCCTCCGGAACCTCTTCTTCTTTCGGTTCCTCTTCTTCTGGTTCCTCTTCTTCCGGTTCCTCTTCTTCCGGTTCCATTTCCTCTTCTTCCGGTTCTTCGGGAACTTGTGAATCTTGCCAATATATATTCGACTCTTCGTTATTATTAGGTGAGTCAATGGGATTTGTGCTAGAGGTAGACATCTATCACACAATATCAAACATGTTAAGAGATTAATATATCACATAATATTTACATGTTAATAATATATAGTTTCCAACAAAAATGTTAAGCAATCATTTTTAAAGAAAACACGGTCGAAGTCCAGACTCACTAATGCATCCTAACAAACTCGATAAGACACACTAATGAAAATTTTCTGGTTCTCTAAGACCAACGCTCGGATACCAACTGAAATGTCCCGTTCATATTGATTATAAACGTTCCATATTAATTGATTTCTTTGCGAGATTTTGACCTCTATATGAGATGTTTTTCAAAGACTGCATTCATTTTTAAAACAACCATAACCTTTATTTTATCAATAAAGGTTTTAAAAGCATTACGTAGATTATCAAATAATGATAATCTAAAATTTACTGTTTACACATGACCATTACATAATGGTTTACAATAGAAATATATTACATCGACATATGTTTCTTGAATGCAGTTTTTACACAATATCATACAAACATGGACTCCAAATCTTGTCCTTATTTTAGTATACAATAGCGGAAGCTCTTAGTATTCACCTGAGAATAAACATGCTTTAAACGTCAACAAAAATGTTGGTGAGTTATAGGTTTAACCTATATATATCAAATCGTAATAATAGACCACAAGATTTCATATTTCAATACACATCCCATACATAGAGATAAAAAATCATTCATATGGTGAACACCTGGTAACCGACATTAACAAGATGCATATATAAGAATATACCCATCATTCCGGGACACCCTTCGGATATGATATAAATTTCGAAGTACTAAAGCATCCGGTACTTTAGATGGGGTTTATTAGGCCCAATAGATCTATCTTTAGGATTCGCGTCAATTAGGGTGTCTGTTCCCTAATTCTTAGATTACCAGACTTAATAAAAAGGGGCATATTCGATTTCTATAATTCAACCATAGAATGTAGTTTCACGTACTTGTGTCTATTTTGTAAATCATTTATAAAACCTGCATGTATTCTCATCCCAAAAATATTAGATTTTAAAAGTGGGACTATAACTCACTTTCACAGATATTTCCTTCCTCGGAAATAAGACTTGGCCACGGATCGATTCATGAACCTATACAAATATGTACATATATATCAAAGTATGATCAAAATATAATTACAACCATTTTTATTATGTTTTAAAGATTTGAGTGTATTAAGTCAGCTGTCCTCGTTAATAACCTACAAATAGTTGTCCACAGTTAGATGTACAGAAATAAATCGATATATATTATCTTGAATCAATCCACGACCCAGTGTATACACGTCTCAGGCTAGATCACAACTCAAAGTATATATATTTTTAGAATCAACCTCAACCTTGTATAGCTAACTCCAACATTACTGCATATAGAGTGTCTATGGTTGTTCCAAATAATATATATACATGGGTCGATATGATATGTCAAAACATTTGCATACGTGTCTATGGTATCCCAAGATTACATAATATATTAGAATACATGTATAATACAATATAAGTTAGCTAGGATATGATTTGTATAGATTAGTTAAACATTTCCCGTAGCTAAAAAGATCAAAAATATCCAATCTTGTTTTACCCATAACTTCTTCATTTTAAATCCGTTTTGAGTAAATCAAATTGCTATGGTTTCATATTGAACTCTAATTTAAGAATCCAAACAGAAAAAGTATAGGTTTATAGTCAAAAATTTAAGTTACATGTCAATTACTAAAGAGGTAGTCATTTCCGTCGAAAGAACGACATCTTGATGACCATTTTGAAAAACATACTTTCACTTTGAGTTTAACCAAGATTTTTGGATATAGTTTCATGTTCATATGAAAAATCATTTTCCCAGAAGAACAACTTTTAAATCAAAGTTTATCATAGTTTTTAATTATCCAAACCAAAACAGCCCCCGGTTTCACTACGACGGCGTATATCCGATTTTATAGACGGCGTATATCCGATTTTATGGTGTTCATCGTGTTTCCAGGTTTTAAATCATTAAGTTGGCATATCATATAGATATAGAACATGTGTTTAGTTGATTTTAAAAGTCAAGTTATAAGGATTAACTTTTGTTTGCGAACAAGTTTAGAATTAACTAAACTATGTTCTAGTGATTACAAGTTTAAACCTTCGAATAAGATAGCTTTATATGTATGAATCGAATGATGTTATGAACATCATTACTACCTCAAGTTTTCTGGATAAAACTACTGGAAATGAGAAAAATGAATCTAGCTTCAAAGGATCCTTGGATGGCTTGAAAGTTCTTGAAGCAGAATCATGAACGAAAACAGTTCAAGTAAGATTTTCACTCGAAATAAGATTGTTATAGTTGTAGAAATTGAATCAAAGTTTGAATATGAATATTACCTTGAATTAGAAAGATAACCTAGTATAAATAACAAAGGTTCCTTGATCTTAGATGATTACTTGGAATGGATTAGAAAGCTTGGAAGTAGACTTGCAAACTTGGAAGTATTCTTGATTTTTATGAAACTATACTTATGGAATTTATGAAGAACACTTAGAACTTGAAGATGGAACTTGAGAGAGATCAATTAGATGAAGAAAATTGAAAAATGAAAGTGTTTGTAGGTGTTTTTGGTCGTTGGTATATGGATTAGATATAAAGGATATGTAATTTTGTTTTCATGTAAATAAGTCATGAATGATTACTAATATTATTGTAATTTTATGAGATATTTCATGCTAGTTGCCAAATGATGGTTCCCATATGTGTTAGGTGACTCACATGGGCTTCTAAAAGCTGATCATTGGAGTGTATATACTAATAGTACATACATCTAAAAGCTGTGTATTGTACGAGTACGAATACGGGTGCATACGAGTAGAATTGTTGATGAAACTGAACGAGGATGTAATTGTAAGCATTTTTGTTAAGTAGAAGTACTTTGATATGTGTCTTGAAGTCTTTAAAAAGTGTAAGAATACATATCAAAACACAACATGTATATACATTCTAATGGAGTCGTTAAGTCTTCGTTAGTCGTTACATGCAAGTGTTGTTTTGAAACCTTTAAATTAACGATCTCAATTAATGTTGTTAACCCAATGTTTATTATATCAAATGAGATGTTAAATTATTATGTTATCATGATATTATGATGTATGAATATCTCTTAATATGATATATACATTACAATATCGTTACAACGATAATCGTTACATATAAGTCTCGTTTCGTAATTCTTGAGTTAGTAGTCTTGTTTTTACATATGTAGTTCATTGTTAACTCACTTAATGATATATTTAAATATCATTTTATCATGTTAAATATAGTGTATCAATATCTTAATATGATACATATGTATTTAGTAGACGTTATCATAACGATAATCGTTATATATATCATTTCGAGTTTCTTAACTTAGTAATCTCATTTCTTATGTATATCACACATTGTTAATATACTTAGTGAGATACTTACTCATCATATTCTTATGTCAACCATATATATGTGTCTATATATACCACAACATGTAGTTTTTACAATTTTGTAACGTTCGTGAATCGCCGGTCAACTTGGGTGATCAATTGTCTATATGAAACTTATTTCATTTAATCAAGTCTTAACAAGTTTGATTGCTTAACACGTTGGAAACATTTAGTCATGTAAATATCAATCTCAATTAATATATATAAACATGGAAAAGTTCGGGTCACTACACCTTCCACCAGCCGAATTTACCTCTTGGCGATGAACCTGAAGCACTTACTGGCGAACCTATTCCGAAACACCATTTTCCCACTCATTTCCAGAGTATCTCGTCAAGATTATATTCTATCTAAAATTCTAAACATTATTCATTCGCTCGTTCCGATCGGCAATCATCCCGGAATAATAGAAGAAGTCAACGAACTTCGCGCTCGAATAATCAATTTGGAGAATATGGTGCAAAATTTACCAGCTTTAGCAACATCATCGGCACCAACAGTACCATCAATAAACAGCACCAGTACCATCAACAATCTATGCCTCAACATCTCATTCTGTACTTCCAGCATAATCATCATACTACATGACATCCTACATCGATTATCTTCGTTATACGTATCGTTATACCTCATTTATCTTCATTCGTCATGAGGATTATGTAATCTCTAATGTTTTGAGATTATGTATTCTAGTTCTAACTGAAAATCAAATGAGCTTAATATCATATTAACTCATAACAATCCATGATTATATCTGAAGAAAATATATATGTATATATGTTTTCATAAAGATGGTAATTAGAAATTATTTAGTACAAACTGTTAATGGTAAAAATATTTTAACGGGTAGGTAATACTCGAGGAATATTCAGATTTCACATTAATAAGTTACACTGTACATTCTTCGAAGCTGATTCAACAGTCGTTTACTATCCTACTTACATCCACCGATATACAAATCCGTTCACTGCAGAATAACTATTTTCATTCAATTTCATATTTGGATTTTGACCTATCAGAATCCAACAAGTGGCATAATGAAGAAAACATTGGACAAAAATAAAAATTTGTTAGAAACAAACAAATTAACCATGAGAAAATTTTGTTAAGAATTCACGCTAACAAAATCCTAGCTAACTGTTCCTAGCTAACTGTTAATTCCTTATTACATTTTATTATCGCAATTTATTTATCGCATTTTATTTATCGCAATTTTAATTCTCGCAATTTATTTATCGTCATTTAATTTCTGTTATTTATTTTACGCACTTTAAATATCGGGACACGTATACAAGGTTTTGACATATCATATCGACGCATCTATATATATTATTTGGAATAACCATAGACACTCTATATGCAGTGATGCTGGAGTTAGCTATACAGGGTTGAGGTTGATTCTACAATAATATATATAGTTTGAGTTGTGATCGAGTCTGAGACATGTACACGGGTCACGATACGTAATAATTAATTCGAATATTATATATTAAACTATATATGAATTATTGGACTGTTAACTGTGGACTATCGACTGTGGACTAATAACATTGGACAATTAAAATGAATTAAAATATTGATTATAACATATGAAACTAAACAATTCTTCAAGTTTGCCACTTGATCTCATCTTAAACCTCATTTGTATCTTGATGATTACAATCTGCGTTCAAACCTTTCATGGTTCTTGGAAACACCTCAATCGAGAGGATGAACCAACCGCACTTCATCTACGAAAGGAAAGATTGATGCATATAGTTATGCACCTAAAAACACTCAGAACCTGAGTAAACGTTTAACACGTATCTGTGCTAATTCCTTTAGTGTTATTATTACCCAAAATAACTTGGTAATTCCTTTCAAAGTAGCAAATTTTGTCACAGCTCCAGCAAGTCAACTTCGACTTTTCGTTCGAAACAACCTTATTAACACTTTGATATATATGTGTGCTCTTTTATTGTTACCGGAGAACCTTTTATATTCCACCATATTACCATCAGCATTTAATCATCTAAAAACACGATCATCCTGAAACCACCTCGGATTGATAACCGATAATTCAGATATCGTAGCATTAAATGCAGAGAAAACAGAAAAATTGTAGATGATCTAAACGACCAAAAAGTTTGATGATAAAGAAAGGAGTGTTAGGAACGCTCGATAGAAAATTTGGTACTGAAAAACTAATTGAGCAAACTACGAAGGAGTCTCTGAACAAATCACAAGGACTAAACTTGTACATTAAGAATCCTGATGATTCTGTTTCTGATGAAATCTTTAGCGAATACCTTGCTTCTGACTTCATAACTCTTGCGGACAAATTTTCTTCACCATCCTTCAATATTAGAAATTCCAAGATATCATCGTATCTTTCATTATAAATATCCTCCATATTTCTGAAGATATTTTCATAACTATTCTTATCTGAAATCATTAATCTCTTAGTGCTATCAGTGTTACATCATATAGAAACTGTTAGTTTCTATATTCTATAAACTTTTGAGCTTAAAATATGAATGTTATTGAAGTAATGTTGGGAACTGATGCATGAGTTAGTATAATATAATGACACTTGATCAACGTGATTATATTACAGTAAGTCATGCTGAGTTTCTAATGGAATGTGATGATTCACAGATCATAACGTCATCATGTGCCAAATTACATAACTCTTTCATTATGCTTAACTTCTGAACATATCAAGAAAGTATATTCTTGATAGTTCTATTCTCAGTGATTCTGGTAATTTGACAAATCAAATCGTGTTAATACATTTTTTTCTTATTTAGAACATGATGTTTATTCGAAATTCCATACTTACGAATTCTGGCCCGTTATTCGCTTTACTAGAGGTCGGGAGGATAATAAAAAGGCAAAGAGCTCCAAAATATAAGAGAAAATATAAAGCCCAATAACAACACGGAGGTTACAAGCCGTGAATATTAACACGAATAGCAATATAAAGACACGGTAGAATTAAGAATAGTATCACCCCAAGGTAATAGTAGAAGTAAACAGATTTTTCTGGTGGAAGCTTGAAAAGAAGGATGACAGAAATGATAATTAGAAAGATATAAAGGATTATAAATGGATTAAGTATTTTCACAATCTTTTGGATGTATGAACTAAGAAAGAAAGTGTAGGAATGGTGAGAATAATGGAACGAAAGAGTTTAATTTATAATGGAAAATATCCGATAGAGCAATCAAAACAGATCACCGTATTTAATTATAGAGACCTTAATTTCCTTACTTGCCGAAGAATTAAATCTTTTAGATTTCGAAGATTTTCTTTGAATCCCTTGAATTCCGGAATTTAACCAAGACAACATCTTAAGCTAAGACGCACCTTATTTTCTAAATTCCACCGTGACTACGTCAAAAGTTAAATCTCTATCTCAATCTGTTGTGACAGCTTCATTCGTACGCTTCACCTAATCGAATTGTTTTATCTATATTAGTCAATAATGATAAAACTTTATTTATCAACTCATATTCGTCATGAAAACAATTTTTATTGTTAGCCATGACGACCTTACTCAAATTTCGGGACGAAATTTCTTTAACGGGTAGGTACTGTGATGACCCGGAAATTTCCGACCAAATTCAAAACTTAATCCTATTGTGATATTGGCACGATAAGCAAAGTCTGATAAACTGAGTCTCGGAAATTTTGAACTATTTCATATATACAATTACCCTTCGACTGTTCCGACGAATCACGAACAATTGTTTGTAAATAAATATATTTATATAATTATAAATGTATATATTATATATATATATATATATATATATATATATATATATATATATATATATATATATATATATATACATATACATATATAATAATAATAATAATTAGAAATAATAAAATATAATCTAAACATTTGAATTAAATATGTAAAAAAAAATATAAAATAATTATGTTGTAATTAAAAATCAATCTATATATAAATAGATATGATTCCTATGTATAATTATTATCATTATTATATCTATAAGTATTATAATCATTATTATCATTATTATTATTATATTGATATTAGTATTGTAAATTCAATATATAATATATATAAAAAATGAGATTTGATAAGCATAATTTGTTATATCAATGTTATTATATTTACTCTCATTATTATTAATATTAATTAATATTAATAATTGTATTATTAATATTATTATAATAAATAATATATAGATATAAAAATTTAAACATGTAACATATTATTACTAAGTATTGTCATTAAGAATCATAGTTATTATTATATATTATCATCATTATTATTATTATAAAAATAATAAAATTTATTAATATTATCATTAATAATATCATTATAAACATTATTATAATTATTATAATTATTAGTATTATTATTCTAAATATTATTATTCTTATGATAATTATTATTAACAATATTATTATGTTATTAATAATATTATTATTAGTATTATTAATGGTATAAATATATATACACTTGTGATTTTTTTCCAAAAATTCGAATTACATACAAGTATGTATATAAACAATTATATAAAAATATATAAAAACAAGTTTTATATATATATATATATATATATATATATATATATATATATATACAGATATTTATATAAATACAATTGTGTGAACAAAAATTATATAAAATGTGTAATCCTGTACGAATTGGGACCTGAATTTGTTTCACGTACCTATCATACTATAGGTTACTTTGTTTCTTATCCATAGAATCGAATCAGATTACAGTATCAAAACACTTTCGGTTAGCAATCTATTTTACCTTTATATATATATATATATATATATATATATATATATATATATATATATATATATATATATATATATATTTTATCTCACGTATCTGATAGATTTTGCCAAGCCAATTGGCTATATAATCAGACAAATTACACTTGCATTGATGAAGTTTTTCACTAAACGTCCTCACTGTTAATTGAAAACCTTTTTACAGCTTTTGATTTTGTGTAATTTAAAAATAAAAAGAGGAAGAACACGGCCTGTCCTGTTCTTGAATTCATTTTTCAAACAGCTCGTTTGTTTAATGGAATCCAAAAAGTAGAAATGCAGAGTTGTTGTGAATTATATACTTAAACTAACTGGAAAGTTTCAATTTCCAATTTTCAGTATCGATTTCCAATTATGGAGTCAAAGTTTATGAACACAAAGTCAAACGAATTGTTTTCTGTAAAATTCGAACCTGTTTTAATGATTCTAGTTAAATTGATGTTTGTGAAAGTTTCTAGGAGTAATTTACAACCTATTTCGTGTTGTAATCTTTTTCTAAAACAATCTTAAAATCGAAATCAATATTTTTTTTTTCTTTTTGGGTTACGCTACTACAGTAGTAGTTTTTACTTTTATTTTATTTTTTTATTTTTAATTTTCGAATACTGATTCATCCAAACACTAGCATGGGATGTTTCTATATCAAATAAAAGTTTTAAATCGATTAAACAGATTAATTGTTTTGATTATTAAGGCTTTTGGATCGTTTGAAAAACTTAGAAAGAAGATGAAAATGGGAGTCAGGTATTTACGGGTTAAATACAAATAAAACTGGGATTATTTCATAAAGACAGGCAACAGCCTGATGGTTAGAGTGTTTGCGGTTATGCGAGAGTTCGTGGGTTCGAGCCCGGTTCGGGGTGTTTATTTTTAAAACCGATTTTTTTAAGGTAGCTCCCTTTTTCTTTGATTATTATTATTATTTTTATTATTATTATGATTTCTATTGTTATGTTACCATTATTATTAATCATTGTTATTATCACAATTATTATTATTATTTTTATTATTATTATTACTAGTATTATTATTATTATTATTATTATTATTATTATTATTATTATTATTATTATTATTATTGTTATTATTATGATTATTATTATTATTATTATTATTATTATTATTATTATTATTATTATTAATGTTATTATGATTAATATTATTAGTAATACAGTTATTATTATTATTATTATTATTATTATCATTGTTATAAATATTATAACTAAAATAAGTATTACTAGTGTTAGTACCATTATTATTACTATGAAAATAATACAACTTATTATTATAAATATTGGTATTTGTATCATTCCATAAATAATAGAATTATTAATATTGCCATAGTTATAAGTATCATAACCATTATTATTATTATTATTATTATCATTATAAGTATTATTATTAATCTTATCATTATTATTATTATTAGTATGATTATTAGTACTGTTATTATAAAACTTATTATCATGATTATTATTTTTACTAAAATTATTATACGGTTATCCTTAAAACTAGTAACATTATTACAAATAGATATTTTATATAAAAATACATTACACCATATTTTATTATTAAAAAGATATTAATTAAACTATATGTAAAAGATATCAATTAACATATAAATATATATTAAACTTTAATATATAGTTTTATCATCTATGATAAATAATAGTTATACAAAACATATGAATTAAATATATTAAATTCATCAAAATGACATATAGTATAACAAGTATATTATCAACAACAATATATATATATATATATATATATATATATATATATATATATATATATATATATATATATATAATTTCTCGATTTTGATCATGTGTTTTAATATATATATACGAATAATATAGGTTTGTGAATCTGAGGCCAACCCTGCATTGTTCAATGTCGTCATATGTATTTTTACTACAAAATACAGTATTGTGAGTTTCATTACTCCCTTTTTAAATGCTTTTGCAATATATATTTTTGGGACTAAGAATACATGCGCTGCTTTTATAACTATTTTACGAAATAGACACAAGTAATCGAAACTACATTATATGGTTGAATGATCGAAGCCGAATATGCCCCATTTTGCTTGGTAGCCTAAGAATTAGGGAACATCACTAATTTTGAGAATTAGTGCACGCCTAATTGACGCGAATCCTAAAGATAGATCTATTAGGCCTAACGAACCCCATCCAAAGTACCGGATGCTTTAGTACTTCGATGTTGTTTTTATCATGTCCGAAGGATTTCCCGAAATGATAGGGGATATTCTTATATGCATCTTATTAATGTCGGTTACCAGGTGTTCACCATATGAATGATTATTTTTGTCTCTATGCATGGGACGTTTATTTATGAGAACTGGAAATGAAATCTTGTGGTCTATTAAAATTATGAAAAGATTATCTATGATAAACTAATGAACTCACCAACCTTTTGGTTAACACTTGAAAGCATGTTTATTCTCAGGTATGAAAGAAATCTTCCGCTGTGCATTTGCTCATTTTAGAGACATTACTTGGAGTCATTCATGACATATTTCAAAAGACGTTGCATTCGAGTCGTTGAGTTCATCAAGATTATTATTAAGTCAATTATAGTTGGATATATTATAAAACGGTATGCATGCTGTCAACTGTCGATGTAATGAAAGTTTGTCTTTTAAAAATGAATGCAATGTTTGTAAAATGTATCATATAGAGGTCAAGTACCTCGCGATGTAACCAAAGGTAATGTATTTGTCCAGATGGATTAGGACGGGTCATTAGAATTGTGACCATCCAACGTATATTTTGTTTAGCAGATTAAAAAATGTGAATGAAAAGTAATTAATTTATATTTATCGCAATTTATTAAAGAGTAAATAATAATTTATAGTTATTTTTTACCATTTACTTACAATGGGTGGATGAGGTTTTTAATTTTTTGACCATTATAATAAATTACTAATTCAATTTTTTAGTTAATGGAAAATATATTTAATGGTGGCTCATTTATGGTAATGGGAGTCACTATTATATTATATATATATATATATATATATATATATATATATATATATATATATATATATATATATATATATAGATTATGATTGTAATTTTATATAAAATAGAATATTTAAAAAATTACATACCTTAATGTGAGTCAAAGTATAATGTTAAATTTGGAGATTAAAAATAAATAAAACTGAAATGGCCGAGTGATTTCGTCTTCAAATAAAATACATGTTTTTGAGCCCGTGAAGTTGAAAAATAAACATTAAGAGATTAGTTGTGGTTAGTCTTAGAAATTATTATAATGTGGTTTATGGTAACAATTGCCTATATTCTATATGTAACGAAAAATTAAAGTATGATGTTAAATTTTAAACTCCAAAATAAATTAAAGTAAAATAATTGAGTGATTTCATATTAAGAGAAAATACATGATTTTGATCTAGTTTCATTATTTAATCCACGTATATAAAATTTATTAGTATAGAATTATAAAGATGAATGAATCGTCGAATTAGTTTCAATCAACATATTTGCAAGTGAATGTTGTTTACGATCGTGAAACTAATATCTATAATCTATAATATTATAAGTTTTTATGATTCCCTTATATAAATATCAATTAAGTTATATTTAATTTAAATTCCTTAATTATAAAGATTTAATAGATTGATATGTGACAAATTTAATATTATAGTGACACGTGACATTATCTCAATCAGATTAATTAAGAAAATAACATGTAAGCATGTGCTTTATTATATATATATATATATATATATATATATATATATATATATATATATATATATATATATATATATATATATATATATATATATATATAAAATGTGAATGAAAAGTAATTAATTTATATTTATCGCAATTTATTAAAGAGTAAATAATAATTTATAGTTATTTTTTACCATTTACTTACAATGGGTGGATGAGATTTTTAACTTTTTGACCATTATAATAAATTACTAATTCAATTTTTTAGTTAATGGAAAATATATTTAATGGTGGCTCATTTATGGTAATGGGAGTCACTATTATATTATATATATATATATATATATATATATATATATATATATATATATATATATATATATATATATATATATATATATATATATATATATATATATATATATATATATATAGATTATGATTGTAATTTTATATAAAATAGAATATTTAAAAAATTACATACCTTAATGTGAGTCAAAGTATAATGTTAAATTTGGAGATTAAAAATAAATAAAAGTGAAATGGCCGAGTGATTTCGTCTTCAAATAAAATACATGTTTTTGAGCCCGTGAATTTGAAAAATAAACATTAAGAGATTAGTTGTGGTTAGTCTTAGAAATTATTATAATGTGGTTTATGGTAACAATTGCCTATATTCTATATGTAACGAAAAATTAAAGTATGATGTTAAATTTTAAACTCAAAAATAAATTAAAGTAAAATAATTGAGTGATTTCATATTAAGAGAAAATACATGATTTTGATCTAGTTTCATTATTTAATCCACGTATATAAAATTTATTAGTCTAGAATTATAAAGATGAATGAATCGTCGAATTAGTTTCAATCAACATATTTGCAAGTGAATGTTGTTTACAATCATGAAACTAATATCTGTAATCTATAATATTATAAGTTTTTATGATTCCCTTATATAAATATCAATTAAGTTATATTTAATTTAAATTCCTTAATTATGAAGATTTAATAGATTGATATGTGACAAATTTAATATGATAGTGACATGTAACATTATCTCAATCAGATTAATTAAGAAAATAACATGTAAGCACGTGATTTATAATATATATATATATATATATATATATATATATATATATATAGAAGATTAGATTATTTTGAAATCGTTAATAATACAGATAAATTACTATCACAAACCTAATTACAAACCCCCCACTCTCCCACTATCTCTCTAACACACGCATATTTACATACACAATCTTTTCGTGTATTTCTTTCTGCTCCTTCATCTTCTTCAACTCAAATCATTATGAGATCTAGCTTTTATCATCTTATTCTTCTTCTTTTCACCATCTTCCTTTCAGGTATTCAATTCTAATGTTTGATCAATCTTTTATACTATTAATAATTAATTAATGTTAATTATCTGCTAATATCAAATTATCAATATCAATATATTCAACTTCATGTTCCTGTTAGTTTACTCATTCCGATCGTTACTTATGTTTTATACACAACTCTTACCAATAAAAATTAATTATTAATCATTAATTATATACATACTGCTGCTATAGCTTAGTAAATTGAATCGATATTTGCAAAAACTCAATGCAAATTGATGTTTGTAACATAATTACGTTTTTAATTCAATTAATAAAATGATTAATGATTTGCAGGTCTGGATTTGTTGACCTAAATATATACCTAATAATGTGATTGAAAGACTTTAAAAAAAATTAAGAAAATGCTAACGACATATCTAAGGGCTGTCATTAACACGCTTTATTTTGTTGTACATATTAATAACCGCTATTAGAAAAGTGACTAGTAACCGCTTTGTACAACATTATATTCCAAAAAAAAATTAAAAGAAAATAATTTCAAAATTAAGTACTACAGCTGAAATTGAATGTAATTCGTGTATTTTGCAGGTGATGACGTCACAGCTACGGTGTTTACGTTACAAAACAGCTGTAGCTATACAGTTTGGCCGGGAACGCTTTCCGGCAATGCCGGAACGGTCTTAGGTGAAGGCGGTTTCTCACTATCACCAGGCGCTAGTGTTCAGTTTCCTGCAACGCCAGGCTGGTCGGGCCGGTTTTGGGCCCGAACCGGTTGCACATTCGACGAATTCGGTAACGGAAAGTGCGAAACCGGCGATTGCGGTAGCACACTTAAATGCAACGGCGGTGGTGCACCGCCGGTGTCCTTAGCGGAATTCACAATCGCCGGTGGTATAAGTAATAGTGATAAGGATTTTTATGACGTCAGCCTTGTTGACGGTTATAATGTAGGTATTGGAATTAAACCTACCGGCGGCGCCGGTGACTGTCAGTACGCCGGATGTATCGCGGATTTGAATGTTAATTGTCCGGCGGAGTTACGAGTGGTTGACGGTAACGGTGCGGCGGTGGCGTGTAAAAGCGCGTGTGATGCGTTTAACGTACCGGAGTTTTGTTGTACTGGTGAGCATGCTACGCCTGCCACGTGTGCACCGACGCAATTTTCGGTTATGTTTAAAGCTGCGTGTCCTAGTGCGTATAGTTATGCGTATGATGATGCGTCGAGTACTTTTACTTGTTCCGGGTCGGACTATTTGATTACGTTTTGTCCAAGTAATAGTGGGGGATTTTAATTTGGGAATTTTGAATTTAAAAAAATATTAGTATTGAGATTGGAGATTTGAGTTTTTAGTTGTTAGATGAATCTAGTTTTTGAAACAAGCATCAATGGATAGTTGGATACCTTCGGATTAGTTTATGTTAGATTTCAGTCTGAAATTGGTACTTGTTGATTGATTTTATAGTTTATAAATAATAATTTAGTAATATAATATTGTACTGTTATTGCTAGTTTAAGTAACTATTTGCACAATTGTTCATAAAAATTATTTGTTAATTATGTAAAAGAAAATGTAATCATCCAGACATCCACCGGCCAATAATATTATTCTGGCAGTGTCATATTGTTATAACTTTGCGATCAATTATTATTATTATTATTATTATTATTATTATTATCGCGTGTACTAAAACATGTGAAATGCGTGGTCATTTGAAGCATTATAACATGTCGTTTTATAACAAATTTTGAACAAATGGGATTGTGATTATATATATATTTTTTTAATACTAAAACATGTGAAATGTGTGGTCGTTTGAAGCATTATAACATGTCGTTTTATAACAAATTTTTTTTTTGGGTAAGCGGGGAAACCCTCCTATGAACGAACACATTGACTCTCCCATAGAAGATAAACCTCGGGTAATCAACCCTCCCGAGCGCGAGACCTGATACCGGGTGAATTATATATTTTTGTAGGAGTATTATTTGTATACTCTCTAATCAACGTTGACTTAACTCGTGTTTCAGTAAATTTCCTAAAGAATTCTTGAGTAATGGAGTATTAACTATCCAAACTCGAGCTCTAGCTCGTTTAAACTTGACTCAAATCGATCTTTTAACAACTCTATGTCGAGTAACTCAGCTCATTTACGCAATTACACTCGGTGTATAACTAAAAACCTAGAAATCCCACTTATTTTTTTTTTTTTTTCTTTTAGTAACAACTAGTTGTGGAGCCCTCGCTTCGCGCCGGGGGCTCCGTTTTGAATGCGAGTTAAAAAAAAAAAAAGTCTTGATCTATTTTGTAAAAAAGAATTTTTTTCGATATAACATTGAAGGGTTGTTCCTTTTGTGAAAGTTGCTTCTTTTAACGTTCGGGTGCTATTTTAAAAAAAAAAGTTAGTAAAGTGGGGGTTCGATTTGTATTTTAATATAAGTTAGTGGGTTAAGTTTGTAAAATTTGAAAAAACTTTACGTATAAAGTGGGGGTTCGCTTTGTATTTTAATAAAAGTTAGGGGTTAAGTATGTGAAAATTGAATATTAGCAACAAAAAAAAAGTTAGTAAAGTGGGGGTTCGATTTGTATTTTAATAAAAGTTAGGGGTTAAGCTTGTGAAATTTGGGGGAAAATATACGTATAAAGTGGGGGGTTCGATTTGTATTTTAATGAAAGTTAAGGGGTTAAGTTTGGGAAAAGTGGAAAAATGTTTGTATTTTAATAAAAGTTAGGGGGTTAAGTTTGTGAAAATTGAATATTAGTAAAAAAAAAAAGTTAGTAAAGTGGGGGTTCGATTTGTATTTTAATAAAAGTTAGGGGTTAAGCTTGTGAAATTTGGGAACAAATATACGTATAAAGTGGGGGGTTCGATTTGTATTTTAATGAAGTTAAGGGGTTAAGTTTGGAAAAAGTGGAAAAATGTTTGTATTTTAATAAAAGTTAGGGGATTAAGTTTGTGAAAATTGAATATTAGTAAAAAAAAATAAGTTAGTAAAGTGGGGGTTCGATTTGTATTTTAATAAAAGTTAGGGGATTAAGTTTGTGAAAATTGAATATTAGTAAAAAAAAAATAAGTTAGTAAAGTGGGGGTTCGATTTGTATTTTAATAAAAGTTAGAGGTTAAGCTTGTGAAATTTGAGAAAAAATATACGTATAAAGTAGGGAGTTCGATTTGTATTTTAATGAAAGTTAAGGGGTTAAGTTTGAAAAAAGTGGAAGAATAAATAGTACTATTCATTTCCACTCTAACTTTTAAATATAGTAGGTATATTTTAGATAGATAATGTAGGTATATAATGTTGAGTTATTTCTACATCCTTTAAGATTCTTTAAAGTGGGTGCACTTTTTGCTGACTTTTCCTTTACAATAAACCAAGAAAAATAAAAAATAAGAGGGGCAGGAAAAATAACAAAAAAACTACTCTATAATTTACACTTGTTATCTGTTTGTTGATGCTTCAAAACCATGACTCCATCTCACCCGAACCTGTGCATAAACCCTTGTCGCTAAAAAGTGTTTGTTCCCAACAATCTAGCGATGCACCACACGCCAGATTATACGCTTGACACGCTGAATAACATACTCTTAATCTGTTGTTACCATCTTTCTCGCACTTCTGTATCGATATCTGTTTCATTCCACAATATCAACACGAGTTGTGCACGTTTACCAGCATAATAACAATAAAAGATTAAGCTTTTTAAAACATCAGTAAAGCATGGAAAACTGAACATAATACTGCATGTAATGCTTGAAAATGTAAAAACGAAGGTTGCAAAAGTCGCTACTCGGGGATTACTCGGTTAGGACTTTGAAGGGGGTAATCCGCAAATCGGCGATTTATGAGTCGACTTTTTATGCATTTAAATGTTAACTTTCGAAATTATGTGTAAATGCAGAAGAAAACCATAAATATAAACATATACGGAGTACTTTTATATGATTGTCTAAAAAAATAAACATAACCGTTCATTTGTTCAAAAACTATAAAATTCCAATCTGGATTCATATTAAATGATTGACCAATTTTGACTTTGACCGACTTTGACCAACAAATCCAATTTTTATCCATTAACCGACGTTGACCCATTAATTAAAAGGTTTTTGGAAAATCGGATCGGTCTGTTTTTAAAAAGAAGCAATCGGGAATTAATCAGGAGTAATCGGATCGGAGTTTTTTACAACAGTGGGTAAAATAGTCATTTTGATCAAGAAGCCTATATGGAAAAACAATCTTACCCAACACGCAAGTCGTTTGGCTGCTTTATCGCAGTTTCTGCCTATGAACATATTCAGAATCTTTCTAGCACCACTCGGGTACAAACGGTGATAATTCGGCATCACTACAACATCTTCCAACTGTCTCAAAACGCTCGATTCACTTGGTGCACAGTGTTGCCCGCCATCATCGCTAATTAAAACGTCTTTACAAATCGAAAGATTATCAAGAACCAAAGAACTGTTTCGACACGTATAGCCTGCGTAGTCGGAACACCGAAATTCACACACCCCGTTATCGCACACCCCACCATGAAGGCTGCATTGTTCGTTACAAACCGCTGTAAATCAATCCAAAATAATCCGATTAGCAACTAATTGTTGAAATAATAAGTTTTTAGAAATACTAACAGGACTACAAGCTTAAACTAACCAGTTGAGCAATCGATCCCCGTGAATCCATCCAAGCATTGACAAATACCGTTCTTGAGACACTTTCCGTGAGCACTACATTTGCTAGGGCAAGACCCTGAATAGGATATAGGATACAACTATTAAATATTAAACATATTAACAATAATCAAGGTTGCACAAATCACTACTCGGGGTACTCATTCGGGACTTCTTAGGGAGTACTCAGCAACTCGGGGAGTACTCGGATGTTGACCAAGTTTGACTTTTGACCTATTTTGACCAATTTTGACTGATTTCCCGAGGAATCCAGAGTTTTGACCGATTTTTCAAGTAATCCCGAATTTTGGCCGAGTTTGACCAAGTTTGACCGAGTACTCCACTCCCCGAGTTGCAAAAACCGAGTACTCGCCGAGTAATTCTGCAACACTGACGATAATACATCATTAATCACTATAATAGCGTATTAAAAGGCGACGAGATCGTACGCTTGCTACAATCATGACCATCAAACCCAAGAAAGCAAACACACTTTCCGTTAACACAATCTCCATTTGAATTGCACGAATCGGGGCACTGTTGGGACATAAGATGAGGATTGACGCTACAAAGTTCGTGATATGACGGACAGATCAGTTCGCCTGTGGTTGCAAACGAAATCGTGTTAAAATCAACAAATAAAAGTTGTAAATGTGTAATAAATTCTATCTTTTTTACGAACAAAATTACCATTAAATCCAGGAAATTGAACGGGTCCACCAGCTTCCGGACACGCTTTCCAAATACCATCAACAGCAACCTATGAAACAATGATTAATTTTTTAAAAATAGTTTTTAGTGACAAATAAATTATATAAAATGAATTACATGAATACAAAAATCGGACCTCTAAAGTGTTGTTGATGCATTTATGTTGGTAACAACCTTTTCCTTGGGTCATAGAACCTCTAACAAAACCGTTACGTACTAACGAAGACGCCATACACCTATGAAATTAAAATAAACGAAAATGATAGAGATATCAAAATCCAATTTTAAACCTTTAGAAATTTAATATAATAATATCGAAATTTTCACCTCGAATTACTTCCACGAACTTCGCCCAACATGCGGTCGGGCATTCGTGCACTATTTGTATCTATACACGAACCATCAGAATACGCTACAAAATACGTGCAGTAATCAGCCAACATCGATTGTCCACCTGCATTCATCAAAAATTGGTAATTCAATTTTGACCCATCATCCAACCCGCCCATTTTGCCTCCAACAATTAAAAACAAAATTTCACGGATGGGTCCATGTTGTTTGTATCGGATTACACTAATGGTCCCGTGCTTTTTATTCCGTCAAGGATGGTCCCTGTGGTTTCCGCTTGAATCACCGATGGCCTCTGTCCCTAAACGCTAGTTATCTTTTCCCCGTTAAAATTGGCATGCGTAAGGCACGTGAGGGTGCAATTGAATCACCAGATGACTATTAAACAAAATGCAAAAGCTGAAAGGACAATCGTACCCTCACATGCCTTGCACATGCTATATTTTAACGAAAAAAGATAACGGGCGATAGGGACAGGGAGTGATTTAAATGCAAACCACAGGGACCATCCTGACAAAAAAAGGCACAAGGACCACGAGTGTAATCCGATACAAACCACAGGGATCATCCGTGAAATGCGTAGTACGATATAAACCACAGAGATCATCCGTGAAAATTTGTGACAACTAAATATTCAAAATCATAACTTTCACTTCACGACATCTAAAGATCTGACCTTCATTAGCTTGAGGAAAATAACGGGCCCACTGAGGAAGGTCCCCACTATAATTTACAATAGGACAATAACCCTCGGCCTCTCTATTATACGTACACCCCGAAAATTGTGTCGTGTTGCAACGATACGCCCCTTTCCAATTGTTGCAACGGGCCGTAACAAACTCGGTCCCTTGGTTGCGACCCCAATCGAGTTGGTCTGCCATGCTATAATTAGCTTGATACCAACCACTATCTTCTAGTAACGCAAGTGTCATTTTCGAAACTACGGATCTTGTATCAACCGACCCCGTCATTATTTCGTTCATTAATAATCTCTTTTCCCAATGAGATCCTGATAGAAATTCACACATTTTTAATCATTATATAATACAGATTGTACAATGTACAATTAGCTAGTGAACCCGGTATTCTTTTTTTCCCTTTCTTTTTTCCTTAAAGTTAATTAATAATGTTGGCCAGAAATATTCACGAACCTGATGTTCCACGCCCTCCACCGTCTTCCAACTCCAGACCGGTGAAATTTTCGGAAAATGCCTAACAATGCAAAACTTATAAAGGTTATATTTTTTTCCTACTAAACTTCCTTTAAGTACAAAATAGGTGGGTCAGACAGGTTGGATAACAGGTCAAAATAGGTAAAAAAAAAAACATATGTAAGCTGTACCCCATAATGATAGCGTGAATGCATAACAACTCGTGGAAGAACAACACGAGTTACCATCCTCCCAAGATTTTCATCCATAGTTTGTTTAGTCACCTAAATAACAAAAGATCATGGTTAAAAATTTCGAAACCTAATAAAAACTTTTTATTTATCTTTATAACAAAAAATCCATAAAAGTAATACGATTTTTATTTTATTTAATAAAATTTCACCCGAGTACGTCGTCTTTTTCTCTCATCTCTAAAATGTGTGAAAGCATGAGGGTCAAACCCAAGAACGTGAATCACCTGAAACCTCAAAACTTGTCAGAAAATAACAAGGTTGTAAAATTTGTGAGTCGGGGACTAGTCGCACGTTGACTAACATTGACTTTTGGTAATAAAAAACTAAACAATATAAATATATTACACATAAATATTTCAAACATCGATATATGTCACAAAATCTAAATTTGAAAAATACAAATTTTTAGACCAAACTTTGACTTTGACCGACTCATACCCGACCCGACCCGACCCGACTTTTAAGGCGTTTTTGGGCAAGTCGGGACGGGCGAGTCCCAAAACCGACATGTCGGTTGACTTTCACAACGGTGGAAAACAATTTAAAATTCTTAAATATTCAACAATGAAAATGACACTCACTTCATGTATGAGGGTAGCTGAAAGTAACGTTTCTGCTTCTGCTGTCAAGTGGCGAGGAGCAACATTCACATGTCCTATTAGAAAACCCGAGAAAAACGGATTAAAAAACATAAATGTATTATGCAAAACCAGCAATGTGTACCGTAAACTAGATAAACTACCAGCAATTGCACGACCCCATTGATCACGTTCACATGCTACGGCCCACGCCAGGGTGTTGCCCGTTGTGGGTCTTGTAGTCACCAAAAGAACCAAGTCAGCATCCGCAACGCCCTCTACCAAGATGCACAGAAGCATAGATTATTATTTACTATACAAGGCAATTTTGACCTATTTACTTATTGAATGAGCTGATTCAGGTTATTAATGGGAAAATTAAAACACTATAATAATAAATAATAGATGAAGCATAAACTGATCTAACATTAGTAATTCTCTCCACATGATTGGGGGACGAGTCGGGTGTTGACCAACATTGACTTGTAGTAATAAATAAATCAAACATATATATATTACACATAATATATCAAAGCATAAAACATAAAATTTTCAAATATAGATATAGGGCATAAAATCTAATTTTAGAAAATATTAAAATTTTTACCAACTTTGACTTTGACCGACTTTTTATTGTTGACCGACCTTTTAGGTATTTTTGGGCGAAACGGTATTGGTTAGTCCGGAAACAGGCACGTCGGCCGACTTTTACAACAGTGCCAATAAGACATGAAGAAAATCGCATCTACATTCTACGTCACTAGTTTCCTGGATAATATCGACGCGAAACTATTGTGGAAGGAACGAACCATTCTAAAAGACGGGTATATTGGGTAAAAGCATACAGTCTCCCAAATCGTTTTAATATTAGATTAGATTATAATAGATATATAATATATAATATATAATATAGGTTTTCAAACTAAATTTAAAACACTAATTATCTACAAAAAAGGCACAAAAAAGCAGAGGCGATTCTAAGTGAAGACCCGTGGGGTCACGGGACACCGCTAGTTTGAAAATTTTTAGTAGAGAAAACCCTGTAAATTTTATAGGACACCACTAAATTTAAATGTATGACCCCATATATTTTTTAAATCTATAGTTTTTCTTTTGAATTGTATATGACACCACTAAATTATTTATACTACTCGGACCCCAAATATTTTTTGAATTTATAATTTTTTTGAAGGTAAACTATCACTAAAATAGCAATCTAATATAATTGGTACTGAAAAAAAAAATTCGGGACCCCATTGAATTATAATCCTGGAATCGCCACTTCAAAAAAGTGTTTTGGGTAGAAAATTAGCCTGAACTGATCCATAAATAAATAGTGTTACCTATCCACATTACCCGGCCCGTTTTCTTAGCCCATTTTACCATCTCTAGTAAAAAGTCCGACTTGAGTATTATAACGGGCTACCGAGTTACCTTCTATGTATTGACGTGGAAGCTGAACACCACCATCTTGACCACACGCAGAGTAACCACTTAACCTCAAGTTTCCTCTTACACGCTCTACACCCAACGCTCTCTTGAACCATTCTGCTGTTTGTCCTAAAGCCTGTTTTCTCAAATATATATACAAAATTCCCAGCATTAAAAAAAAAAAAAAAAATCATTGCTACTTGTAATTGAAATTGAGTGTGTTTGTTTACCTCTTAATTGAATTGAATAGTTCAGCATTAACCATTCAGAATTCGGGGCATTTTCAGAATTCGGGGCATATGTTTATAACCTCTTAATGACATTAGATGCTGAATGGTTTAGCAATGATTGCGAAATCATTCAGAGTTGAAATACTCTCTTAAACATTAAGCACTTAAATTTTCTGTAATATCATCCTTAAATTATATCAAGAACACTTATAAAACAACTAAATTGAATTTCTGATTCATATAAAAGGGTAATAATGTAATTTTACCTCATTCATATTGTTCAATTAGAATAATTATCAAACATATAATTGTCATTCAGAACCAAACTCATTTAAAATCTTGAATCATTAAGAGAACGAATCAAAGGCTGCCAAGTGATACTAAAATAATTAAATAATTATTTCGATAAAAAAAAAATCAAAAAACTATTTCATTATACAAAAGTAATTAGTAATAAAATGAAAATCTAAAAATCTAATGAACAAATTAAATAGAATCATCCCTTGCAATCAAACATGCTACATATCATACAGCTCAATGATAACTGAAAACGAAAGTTAGGAACAACCTTTCGAAGGCGACGCCTTTTGTCGTCCCCGGTTATATCATCCAAAGTGCAATTATACCAGCAATCACCAAAAATCGGAGGACCATTATGAGGATTACACGACAGCCTACCGAAATCAGAAGCTGCTGGAGGCTCACCTAACTGAGTACAAAATTCATAATGAATTCAACTTAAACAAGTCATCTATAACGATAAAGATATTTCCATCTTTAAAATTGATAAATCGAGATGTTAATTAAGTGCTTGTACTGAAGTACCTAATGCACAATTGTGGTGGATTTATCAATTCTGATGGTAGAAATATCATATCAATTCTCTATTAGAGTAAACTCACCTTAACTATATCTCCAACATTCCTACAATCCCTATCAGCCGAATGACCCACGGCATCATAGTTTAAATAAATCCTTATCGGTAACTTTTCGTCCTTTAAAAAACTCGAAGATTTAAAAGTTCCCAATAGTTCTCGTCCCTTACGCCAAAGATAATTTACGTGATAAACCTGTGGTGTAACAGAAAACACCTTGTGTCCTGGTCTCTTTTTTCTTTGTTCAATTATTTGATCATGAATGCATGAATGTGATTGAATAGTTTCACCGCTATTTTCCAATCTTCGCGTGTGTACATATTTATCCCCAAATGTTGCTTGACCAATGTCGAAAAATACTAATACTAAAAGAATCTGTAATGAACAAGCAAATATAAACTATTAGTTAACATTGATATTGTTATAGGCAAATAATTGACTTCTCTTAAACAGAAGCATACACCCTTATATTCCATGTGCCTTGTATACTAAATATATACAATTCAGAAAATTTTACCAAATTAACAAACTGTTGTAAATTTAGTAGTTAAATATGGATGGTAATTAGTCAAATATGGATAGTAAAATTTGTACTATATATATGTGCATAATGTAAGTTACAAAAACACACATATACATTAAATACATCACACCTCTCTTCAACCTCTTTCTCTCCTATATCTTCTACAACACATCTCTCTTTTATTGGTTCTTTCAATTTGAATATATTGAACCAGGCCACTAAAGGTAGTTATAAGCCTACTGAAATATAACACGTTATCAGCACGAAGTGCTCCGTATAATCAAGGTTTATCTAAGCAAGCACACGTCACTAATCAAGGTAAGAAATTATCTAACTTTTATTAACTTCACTAACATTTATATTTATGTTATTTAAGTTATATATGGTCGGTTATACCGCCTGAATTATATTTCTGTAATCTAACTTTTATTAACTTCACTAACATTTATATTTATGTTATTTAAGTTATATATGGTCGGTTATACCGCCTGAATTATATTTCTGTAATCTAACTTTTATTAACTTCACTAACATTTATATTTATGTTATTTAAGTTATATATGGTCGGTTATACCGCCTGAATTATATTTCTGTAATCTAACTCTTATTAACTTCACTAACATTTATATTTATGTTAATAAGACCTCATGATTGTACGCAACACGTCATTTGACAACACGGTACTTTATGTACGCAACACGTCATTTGACAACACGGTACCATGGGTCGAGATTAATTCCGATCAATACGAATACGATGGGGTCTTTATATGTTATCTAACATTTATGATTACTTATGCAATTAATCATTATTTATTTCATGCATACTAATGTTTATTCTTAAAAGTAAATCTTAAAAGTTAAAATAAGAAAAAATAGTTTGTATTTTTATTAAAAGTAAATCTTAAAAGTTAAAATAAAAAAAAGTAGTTTGTATTTTTATTAAAAGTAAATCTTAAAAGTTAAAATAAGAAAAAGTAGTTTGTATTTTTATTAAAAGTAAATCTTAAAAGTTAAAATAAGAAAAAGTAGTTTGTATTTTTATTAAAAGTAAATCTTAAAAGTTAAAATAAGAAAAAAAAAATCGTGTCCTTTATATTACTCATACGCGTTTTGATATAGTGACTTTATTCGTTAACGTCAACTAACGACGTTACAACGGTCATATATACATAACGGTTGTTAACTTCAACTGACGACGTTACAACAACTATATTTTTCAAATATAAAATAAACATCTCCGTTTTCACATTTTCACAAATCAATCTTCATTTTTCAGATTACTACTCTCAAAAAGTTTTTGTAAAATGATTCACACAAGGATGATTTTTCCTATTGTATTGGTCATATTAACTATCATCATTGTTGCTAATATGCCACCGGGTGAACCTATATTCTATCCTGCCCTTGTGGTTTTATTATTTATAATCATACCATTATTCTGTTGTTTGCTACTTATGAATTTAAAATGATTCTAATTTCATTTTATTATTTGTCTATGAATAGAAGTTGATTATGATTATGATTTATGTTATTCATCTTTTTGATAATAGAAAATGTCGAATTTGAAAAGGCTTAAATTTGCTCATTTAGAACAAGTGGGAACAACTACTTAACATGGGTTATGAATGTAGAAAAACATCTCGAATCAAACGGTATTTTAGAAACCCTGAATGAAAATAACAATTATTCCGAACAAGAGAAAGCAATAGTAAGTATTTTTCTTAGCAAACATATTGACGAGTCCTTAGAATCTACATATTATATGATCGAAAATCCAAGTGTATTATGGAAAATACTCAAAGATAGATACGATATTAATTATTAAAAAAAATAATAATAATAACGGTGATCCATGAAAGAATAAAATTAAAGATATTAGTAGACGCTCTTATAAGAATTCCGGAGATTCTTATTAATGATCTGGTAACGTGGATCATCAGTCTAGTATTTCTTGAATACATGAACATCTTGTTTAGCTCTACAAATAAGTCCCAAAAGAAAAGACAACGAGAGTGAATCTGTTGACAAATCTTGATTAAATTAACCCTGAGCTACCTTGAGACTTGAATGGTTTGAATTTTCTAAGATGCCTAGTTTTTTTATGTATCACTCATAAATAAATGGTTTTAGACCATAACGCATATGTTTTATTAAGTGTTATCTTTTATGTACTTCAGATTATAACTTGTTTGCAGGTAATATAATTTGATTATCTTGCTGAAATATAACTCATTATTTGCTTATCTTATTTGAAGTTTTAGTATGAATCCTGCTGAAATACAACATCAATTAAATGGTAAAGACCAATGTATTGCAGATAGTAGTAACATACACACTATGATCAAATCTAAGAAATATTTCATTGATTTAAATCAAATGAAGGAATTATAAATACTATATCAGCTCTTGCAAACTTGATATAAGGAACGAAAAAGGCAAAATTTCATATTACCAAATGGTACGAATTTTTTGGTAAACAATGTCTTGTTTTCTCCCAAATCAAAGAGAAATTTGTTAAGTTTCTCTGATATATATCATAATGGATATGATTATCAGTCAATGATAATCGAAAATGAGAAATATCTATGTAGCACCGAAAAGCGCATATGATAAAAAGCGCATATGATAAAAAGCGCATATGATGAAAAGCGCAGCGCATATGATGAAAAGCGCAGCGCATATGATTAAAAGCGCATATGATGAAAAGCGCAGCGCATATAATTAAAAGCGCATATAATGAAAAGTGCATATGACGAAAAGCGCGGCACATATGATTAAAAGCGCATATGGTGAAAATGATATATGATGAAAAGCACATATGGTGATTAATGAAAATCACATATGGTGATTAATGAAAAGCACATATAGTGATTAATGAAAAGCACATATAGTGATTAACGAAAAACACATATGGTGATTAATGAAAAGCACATATGGCGATTAATGAAAAGCACATTGAGAAATAATCACCAATGTTTCTTGAAAGAATTCAAGGGTATATATATGGACCAATTCATCCATCATGTGGACCATTTTTCTAATAGACGCATCTAACGCATGGTCTCATGTTTGTGTGTTATCAAGCCGTAATATGGCATTTGCAAAGTTTCTTGCACAA
This sequence comes from Rutidosis leptorrhynchoides, assembly GCF_046630445.1. Classification (NCBI taxonomy): domain Eukaryota; kingdom Viridiplantae; phylum Streptophyta; class Magnoliopsida; order Asterales; family Asteraceae; genus Rutidosis; species Rutidosis leptorrhynchoides. Next base: position 79,699,500 of record NC_092341.1, on the reverse strand, counting down.
ATTATTAAATTAAGAACACATTATTCTGATTACACCATTAAAAGGATGAGACTTGATAATGATGGTGAGTTAACATCTCAAGCTTTTAATGATTATTATATGTCTACAAGGATTGTTGTTGAACATCCAGTTGCTCATGTGCATACACAAAATTGGTTTAGCTGAATCAATAGATAAACGCTTACAGCTAATAACTAGACAATTAGAAATGAGTACAAAACTCTCAATATTTATATAGGGACATGTAAATTTACATGATGTGACATTAATTCGCATTAAATCAAGTGCAAGTTATAAATATTCTCCATTACCAACTTAATTTTGGTGGAGACCAAATATTTTCCATCTTAGAACATTTGGTTGTGCAGTGTATTTTTAATTGAACAACCACAACAAATGGTTCCTCAAAGAAGGATTGAAATATATGTTAGATATGAAACATCTTCAATCATAAGATATATTGAACCCATGACGGGTGATGTTTTTACAGCAAGTTTTGTCGATTGTCACTTTAATGAAACATTGTTCCCTATATTAGGGGGAGAAATGAAATATAAATAAAATGATGTTTCATGGTGTGAACATCAATTAAGGAATATTGATCATCGCACAAAAGAATGCGAAAAGAAAGTTCAAATATAATGCATATGCAAGAACTTGCAAATTAATTACTTTATGCATTTAAAGATACAAAAAATAAGTAACTAAATCATATATACCAGCAATAAATGCTTCAGCTAGAATTGAAATTACAAAAGCTGGCAATAATGTCACTCATGAGTCTTTGCTACGGCAGAAACGTGAGAGACCAATTGGTTCCAAAGATAAAAATGCTCGAAAAAGAAAATCAGCTGATAATGAGGTAAAAGAAAGTGTTCAAGAAGAACCACAAATCAATACTCCTTCTGCAGAGGATATTGATAAATGTAAATACATAAATTGCAATAAATTATGCAATATTATGAAACTGAAATGAAATGAAAAATCTTGATGAGATATTTTCATATAATGTTACAATGACATTATTAATAAAGATGATGATCTGGAACCAAAATCTGTCATTGAATATCAAAATAGACGTGATTGAACTCAACGGAAAGGAGCAATACGAGCTGAATTAGAATCGCTCAATAAAAGAAAAGTTTTTGGATCAATCGTTATCACTTTTAAAGATGTGAAACAATGGGATACAAATGAATTTTTATCCGAAAAGAAATGTGCAAATGAAGTTACAAGGCAAAACTAGACTTGTAACTCAAGATTTCCCACAAAGACCAGAAATGAATTAGGAGAAAAACTTATCCTCCTATAATGAATACAATTACTTATTAGATACTTAATCAACCTGGTAGTTATTTAAATGCATCTCATGGATGTTGTTACTACTTATCTGTATGGATCACTTAATAGTGATATATATATGAATATACCTGAAGGGTTAAGGTATCATAAGCATCTAATGCAAAACCCAAGGGAATATATTCCATTAAATCACAAAGATTTCTAAATGGGTTTATACAATCGGGACGTATGTGGTATAATCGATTAAATTACTACTTGATAAGAAAAGGGTATACATATAAACTTATTTGCACGTGTTTTTATAAAAACAATGTTCGGATATGTGATCATAGCTGTTTATATCAATTATCTTAAATAAAGAAATCTATGAAGCCATTCAACTTCTAAAGAAAGATTTTAAAATAAAAAAAAATCAAGTATTACGTTGATTTACATATTGAGCATATAACTAATGACTTACTTATACATCAAACAACTTATACCGAAAAGATTTTAAAATATTTTAATATGGACAAGACAAAAACCATTAAGTACTCATATGGTTGTTAGATCTTAATATTGATACTAATCCATTTCATCCTCTAGAAGATCATGAAGATCTTCTTGGTTCAGAAGTTCCATATTTTAGTGCAATTGGGGCTCTTATGTATCTTACAAATTATACAAGATCTGACATTTCTTTTGCAGTTAATTTGTTGACAAGGTTCAGCTAAGCCCCTACCAAAAGACATTGGAATGGGATCAAACAAATAGTTTGATACCTTCGGGGAACTACTGATTTATAATTATTTTATTCTAACAACTCGAAATAAGATTTGTTTGGTTATACAGATGCAGATTATTTATCTGATCTACATAAAGCTAAATCTCAAACTGGATATGTATTCCTAAATGGAGGCACCGCAATATCATGACGTTCTCAAAACAAACACTTGTTGCAACATCATCAAATCATGCCGAAGTGATTGCATTACATGAAGCTACTCGGGAATGATTTTAGTTAAGATCAATGATACAAATCATTATTGATTCTTGTGGACTAGAACGCTATAAAAGCCCAACAACTATCTATGAAGATAATACAGCTTACATAGTACAAATGAAAGAAGAGTATCAAAAATGACAGAACAAAACATAAATGATGACGAGGCGCTAAAGCTATAAACGGTCTTAACGGTCATAAGTTTGATGGAAAAGAATGGTATATTAGTAAGGCTCAGAAAAAGACTGAAAGGGAATAGGAATTGAAACAACAGTTTGAGCAAACCATGAAGGAGACTGTAGACAAATCACATGGGTCAAACTTGTACATAAAAGATTTAGATGATACAGTTTCAGATGAAAACCTCAGATTCTTCTCATATACTCAAGATCTCGTAAAAGACAACCAGATTAAAATGAGATACGTTCAATCAACAACTCTGCTGATCTTTATACCAAAGCACTGTCAATCGCTGTTTTCAAAACATACGTTCACAATATTGGCATGAGGCAAGTTCAAAAGATGTGACGACTCAGCGTTGTCTACTTGAGGGGGAGTCAACTCTATGCTGCACTCTTTTTCCCTTAGCTAAAGTTTTATCCCACTGGGTTTTCTTTAGCAAGGTTTTTAACGAGGCAGTATTAATTGTTCTTTAAAAAAAATTACCATCCAAGGGGGAGTGTTGTAAATTTAGTAGTTAAATATGGATGGTAATTAGTCAAATATGGATAGTAAAATTTGTACTATATATATGTGCATAATGTAAGTTACAAAAACACACATATACATTAAATACATCACACCTCTCTTCAACCTCTTTCTCTCCAATATCTTCTACAACACATCTCTCTTTTATTGGTTCTTTCAATTTGAATATATTGAACCAGGCCACTAAAGGTAGTTATAAGCCTACTGAAATATAACACAAACTTTTTAAACATGCCTCAAAGGGGTTATAAATTTAGCATTTTTTTCATGACATACAAACCCTAATTTTTAATATCATGTCAAATTAACTGAAACACAACAACCCAAAATTAAAACATACGGATGTAATTAAAGATACTGAAAAAGCTTATAATTTTCCTTCAATTATATTGAAAACAAAGAACCCAACTGAGAGTTACATTAATGAATTAAAAAGCTTCAATCTTTTTATAAAGAATGATGAGCATAATTTACAAAAATTAATTAAGAAGCATAGTATTATAGTAATAAATAAATATAAATATTTTTACCTGGAGGACAATTAGCTCAGTCCTTAATTTCTTTCTGGGAAAAACAATGCATCTGGTAACAATACTAACATTACTGTAATAAATCTTGAACTCCATGAAATAGATTGTACGGACGCCGGAAAAGTCATCTGTTAATCAAATCTCCGGCGACAACCACTCCCAGATCGCCGTGAAAAGACCCAAAATTTGTGGCATTATTTAGAATTAGGTTTGTGGGTGTGAGTTGTTTTATGATTTTATCAGCAGCGGAATGAAATTGACGATTGTAAACACAATAATAATATAATATAATAATATTATTAATATTAATGCAAATAAGATTAATTGTTAATTGTGGACTTATTCTTCTTGGAATGACTGTTAAGAGATTCAAAAGAACAAAGATTGAAATTTGTGACAAATTTAATGCACGATTATTGTTGTATTTTCGGAAGAATTATGATTGTAATGTTGGTTGTGAAAGTGTGTGTGTGTGTGTGTAATGTGTGTGATTTAAGTCGGGGTGATTTTAGGGAAGAAGGATTCAAGGAAAATGAGAGGCGCCTAACGTGAGATCATATCTAATACGAGTATTATTTTTTTATTACTCCGTATCTTTTATTATTATTATTATTATTATTATTATTATTATTATTATTATTATTATTATTATTATTATTATTATTATTATTATTATTATTATTATTATTAATTATAATTATTATTATTATTATTATTATTATTATTATTATTATTTTGAATATTGAATATTCGTTCACATTACAAATGGTCTTTAATTCGGAGCAATTTACAAAACGGCCCCTCAAGTTAACACTTTTTTAATAGTAGAAAGCGTGAATAAATAATTTTATTAAAATAAAAGAAATTAATTCCACCCGAATTTAAAACGGGCATTATCTTCTCGCTCGGTTCGAGTTAAATTTTTCCGAGACCACCGTTCAACTCGAAATAATTTTACGAACACAACGAGACTAACTATATGCGAAACGAAAATCGTTAAAAAAACACTAAATATTTCAGACTACATTTCATACATATACATACACGTACAACAAACAAATCAACCTACTAGACATATTAGGTACCAAACAACGAATATCCAAATTCGACCGCGCGTTGAATACAACCACAGCAACGCGTGGTCGAATTTTTTTCTAGTTATTATTATTATTATTAAAATAATAATAATAATTATTATTATTATACCTACATACTAATATGCATGCGAGAATTTGTAGTTTCAATTGTATCCGGATGTCGTTTTGAGTTCGCGTTCACACTACACCCGGCCCCTCAAATTCGACCTCATACACGCAACGACCCCCCAACTTTTTACTATTTCAGGGGTAAAAAGCGTAACTATATAATTTTTTTTTAAAAAACAAAATGATTCCACCCGTATTTTTAACGGGCCCTATCTTCTCGCTCGGTCCGAGTTAAACTTTTTTCGAAACCACCGTTCAACTCGAAAAAATCAGACGGACACAACGGGACTAACTATGCGCGAAACGGACATCGTTAAAAAAACACTAAATAACGGGTCCTATATTCTCGCTCGGTGCGAGCTAAATTTTTTCGAGACCACCGTTCAACTCAATATTATTTTACGAACACAACGCGACTAACTATACGCGAAACGGACATCGTCAAAAAAACACTAAATATTTCGAGCTATATTTCATACATATACGTACACGTCCAACAAACAACCCAATCTACTAGATATATTAGGTACCAAACAACGTATATACAAATATGACCGCGCGTTAAATACAACCGCAGCAACGCGCGGTCGAATTTTTTCTAGTTATTATTATTATTATTATTATTATTATTTATTATTATTTATTATTATTTATTATTATTATTATATTATTATTATTATTATTATTATTATTATTATTAGTATTATTATTAGTATTATTATATATTATATTCGTATACCATATATTTTGTTTCTTCTTCTCTTTTAATTACTTTTTAATTACTTTTTAATTACGTATATCTTGTTTTCATAGGATAAAGTCTAAAGTATATTGAATAATATTCTTTTTGTAAAAAAAAATAATGAAGTACATGTGTTTCAGAGCAACGGCAGCTTCTTTAACATTTCAAATCGAACAAATTACTCTTGCTCCCACGTTACCGAATGGGTTTTAATCATCGTTAGTCGTGCTCCCCCAAAACAATCTGCACGAAGACTTTCAAGGTCGTTGATAATAGTTTCAAGCAATAGGTAGTAGATTTCGACCCCTAAAGATTAGCTTTCCACCATGACAATTTTCTTTGAATCGATCAACTAACGGGTGTCAATTAACAATACGATTCATATTTACGCCCATTGGAAGTCTCGAGTAAATAAAAGGGAGATCACCTTTTGTACAAACCTTATTAATGCGATATCATGTCTAAATCGATATCAGATGTACCAATGTCATAGATAAAGTTATCTTCGAACCAAAATAAGTGTGAAACGAATCAAGGACTTGTAAAAAGTTGGTAAGATTCGAAATCCACCACTCTGAATAAAAATATCATAATCTGCGTAAAACATATGAGAAACATTTACCTTTGTAATCTCAACCATGACACCACGAATACCTCTAACTTGCATACTTTCGTTAGTTAAGAGATGTAACCTTTCCATGGCGATTAAACAAGGAAAGGGTTCAATGAGTCTCCTTGTTAAAGACCTCCTTGTGTCGTGCCCCGTCCTAATCCATCTGGACGAATACATTACATTTGGTTACATCGCGAGGTACTTGACCTCTATATGATACATTTTACAAACATTGCATTCGTTTTTAAAAGACAAACTTTCATTTCATCGAAAGTTGACATACATGCATAGCATTTCATAATATATCTAAACTATAAATGACTTGATAATATTCTTGATGAACTCGATGACTCGAATGCAACGTCTTTTTAAATATGCCATGAATGACTCCAAGTAATATCTCTAAAGTGAGCAAATGCACAGCGGAAGATTTCTTTCATACCTGAGAATAAACATGCTTTCAAGTGTCAACCAAAAGGTTGGTGAGTTCATTAGTTTATCATAATCAATCAATTTCATCATTTTAATAGACCACAAGATTTTTATTTCCATTTCTCATAAATATACGTCCCATGCATAGAGACAAAAATCATTCATATGGTGAATACCTGGTAACCGACCTTAACAAGATGCATATAGAATATCCCCATCATTCCGGGACTCCCTTCGGACATGATAAATTCGAAGTACTAAAGCATTCGGTACTTTGAATGGGGCATGTTGGGCCCAATAGATCTATCTTTAGGATTCGCGTCAATTAGGGTGTTTGTTCCCTAATTCTTAGATTACCAGACTAAAAAGGGGCATATTCGGTTTAATAATCCAGCCATAGAATGTAGTTTCAAGTACTTGTGTTTATTTCGTAAAACATTTATAAAAGCAGCGCATGTATTCTCAGTCCCAAAAATATATATTGCAAAAGCATTTAAAAATGGAGCAAATGAAACTCACTCTACAATATTTTGTAGTAAAAATATTCGTTCGACTGAACTGAACAATGCAGGGTTGGCCTCGGATTCACGAACCTATATCATTTATATATATTAACACACATAATAACAATTAACAAGTTTATATTAATATTATTAATATACTTCTTATATTCATAATTTATATGTTATTTTGGTAATAAATTAATAATTAATATTTATATATAACAGATTCCTATTAAAGTATTTTAATTAGGATATAATATATGTTATTATATATAAATGCTTAAAATATAGTAGATTTAATATTTATATATATTGATTTAACTTTGAAATATATTTATATATTATTTGTAACATAATTATAATAACATTTTATTAGAACAAAATAGTACCTCATATTAATATAGATGTAAAAATATATTTTTATATAGATGTCTTTTAGTTTGTAAAGACTATAAGAATTATGATAATAATGTTAATAATAATACCAATACTTATATTAATGACAGTAATAATAATAATAATAATAATAATAATAATAATAATAATAATAATAATAATAATAATAATAATAATAATAATAATAATAATAATAATAATAATAATAATAATAATAATGGTAATAAGGTTGCTACCTCAAAAGAATAGGCTAAAAAAATGATGACACTGCCCGGGCTCGAACCCGCAACCTCTCACTTAACAATTAGCCTCCACACCACCGAACCATTAGTTACTTTCTGATTATAATCCGCACACTTATTTATTTAACCTCACTATCTTCGTTATTTTTCTTTGAGTATTTCATCAATTAGTCATCGTCATCATTTACCTATGATTTATCATTATCACTATCTTAACCCATATTCATTATCATCTGTTTATCACCATCACCATCAATTAGTGATATCATAATCGAATAACATCATTCTTGTTTCATACCTCGTCATCATGGTATCATCATCAATATCATTTATCATCTAACATCTTATATCATCATCTTCCTAACCCTAATCATAATCGTGCTCATCACTATCGTATATCCGATTGTTTTATTTTCTTCATCGCAAAATAATACATTCAAAACCCATCGTTGTTTTAACAATAAAAGGCAGCGGCCTGGACTGTACCAACAGGAATAATAGTAGAAGAAACAAAAAACGTAGCAGTTGGTTTGATAAAAAAAAATAATCGTTGTAGGGATGGATTATGTGGTGTTGTACTCAGATCATAACAAAGACAGGTTAATTGGCCCAACTTGCTTCAGCCCAACAACAGAAAGTAATTACATGGCCCAAATAATAAAGGGGAGATTTGTGGCCTGTTGGTTGGGAATTCAAAATTTCGAACGGTAGAAATAAAAGGGAAGTTACGCCTGCACTCCTCATCAATTCATCATCATGCACTACCTTGTTTAAATCAAGTGGGGTTCTCCTTTTTAAGGAGTGTCGGCCATATCCTCCAACAACAATAACATGCGTAATTTATTATTGATCAATTCGCTGTAAAAGGATTTCTTTATTTCCAAATTGGCATATACCATGAACCTAATCTATCCACTTGAATATCTCAACAACCCCACTAATAATTGATAAAATACGGAGCATAAAGTAATATATATACCTAGTCGACTTAGGGTGCTTGAATGATTTGTTTGCTTGTTGAGAACAAAAGTATGCAGCAGTAGAAACTGTATCCATTCTATCGTTCTTCTCATCGTTTTCATTTATTATCCTTGCGGTAATTAAAAAAAAATAGAAGTAGAATAGTTGTAGTAATGATGGCGGTTTTAAGTAGGTTTGAAGGTGGTGTGTGTGTAAGATATATGAATGTATATGTATATAGAGATAAATATACATATTATAGAATAAGAGGTGTTCAATGAGAAACAGTAATATGCAGATGTTATTCGAGATGTTTTGGTCTTTTGATCAAGTTAAAAACATAAGGTGGGGTGTTTTAAGATAGTTAGATGGTGTCCAGGTGGTGATAAGCAGAAGGAACCGGAGAGTTGAATAAGCTTCATGGTTGATCAATAATAACGGGTGGTGATCAAAGGTGGTGAGATTTATCGAGCAACAAACCATGTGGGTGTGTTCGGTTGTGATTGTGATCGAGCAGGATGGTTTGGGTTTTGATCATAGTACAGCAAGTAATATCAGTCGTCTAGAATATAAGTGGGTTTGTGTGGGATTTTGCGTTTAATGTAGAAGGAAAAGATCATGAGTAAATAGGTTTCGATGATGGTGAACAAGGATGATGTTTGGTGCTCTTGGTGGTTGTTTGTTTAAGGTTGTGATGATGAAGAAAAAGACTCAGGTTATAATGCGAGAAAGGAATAGATAGATAGATAGTCGTATGCATTTCTTATGCTTGCGATATATGTAATTGTATAGATATATGTTTGTTAAATGTAATTTAAGATGGTGATAGTAGTAGGAAGGAAAGAAGAAAAAGAATGGCGAAGTTGATCGATGGTTTGATTTCACGATTGTGGAAGTTTGTGGGTGCGATCAAGGTGATAGTGGTCATGCGTAGCATGTAAGATGTATATATATATATATATATATATATATATATATATATATATATATATATATATATGCATACATATTACATATAAGTTTATATATAGATACTATAATATCATATCATATAACATTATCACATAAATGTCAAAAAGGAAATAGTATTAGTCTTTTAGACAATGAAATGAAACAGAAAAGATGCTGTGGTTGCTTGTTTGCATCTCATTTGCAATATATTTATGTGTAACTGAAATAGTGGAAAAGTTGATTGGTTTGATTGATAGACAATTAGTACAATCACAATATATTCTCATTTCACAGACGAATTTAAAAAGCAATAAGTGGGTGTTGATATTTATGTATCGTTCATTGTAGTACATATATAATAATTAGATAGTGGATGCATGAATATGTAATCAATTTAGAATATTAAAAGAGGACAAGTACATCAAATGGTTTTGTGATCTAGTTGCATGTATGTTGCGTGTAAAGTCAAAAAGTTAAAAGAAATAGAAACAGTAAGCAGAAGGAAATATCATTTATGTTGTGGATGTTTACTGGATGCATGCATATGTGTATCGACATATAACATAATATATAATATATAATATTATAACAAAGATAATAATACAATACAATATGTGGAGATGAGCTGGCATGGATTGAGACATATGTAAAACCAATTCTCATGTAGAGTAAAACAACATGGCATAATATATGGATATGACTTTTGGCCGAGCATGAAAATGATTAGGCCCCAATTTGTTGAACTTGATCCCATAAGTTAAATATGTGCAATAATTAAATTTCTATTATAATCATCCTACGTGAACTACAATCTTGATTATTGATATTGAACAAAAATTAACAATAGTGATCCTGCTTATATATTAAATTCAAAACATCAACCTAACAAACTTTGTTTATCGTGTTGAAAATACAATATCGTATCGAGAGTATGATTTAAAATTAGTCGAAATTTTTCGGGTCACTACAGTACCTACCCGTTAAAGAAATTTCGTCCCGAAATTTGAGTGAGGTCGTCATGGCTAACAATAAAAATGTTTTCATGACGAATATGAGTTAGAGTTTTATCATTATTGATTAATATAGATAAAACGATTCGATCATGTGAAGCGTACGAGTGAAGCTATCACAAAAGAGTGAAAAGTTTCGTCTGAACTTTTGACGTAGTCATGGCGGATTTCCGGAATTCAAGGAATTTAAGGAAATCTTCCAATCAGAAAGAAAATGTAATATCATAATTAATTAGCAAACTGCTGGAATCACAGTAAGGATAGAACTATCAAGAAAATAATCTCTTGATATGTTTAGAGGTTAAGTAGAATGAAAGAGTTATGTATCATGGCACACGATGAGGGTAAGATCTGTGAACCATCATCACGTTCCATTAGAAATTCAGCATGACTTACTGTAATATAACCACGTTGGCCTGATGTCATTATATTATACTAACTCATGCTTCAATTCCCAACACTTTGTAGTGACCCGAACTTTTCCATGTTTATATATATATTAATTGAGATTGATATTTACATGATTAAATGTTTCCAACATGTTAAGCAATCAAACTTGTTAAGACTTGATTAATTGAAATATGTTTCATATAGACAATTGACCACCCAAGTTGACCGGTGATTCACGAACGTTAAAACTTGTAAAAACTATATGATGACATATATATGGATATATATATAGTTAACATGATACTATGATAAGTAAACATATCATTAAGTATATTAACAATGAACTACATATGTAAAAACAAGACTACTAACTTAATGATTTTTAAACGAGACATATATGTAACGATTATCGTTGTAAAGACATTTAATGTATATATATCATATTAAGAGATATTCATACATGATAATATCATGATAATATAATAATTTAAAATCTCATTTGATATTATAAACATTGGGTTAACAACATTTAACAAGATCGTTAACCTAAAGGTTTCAAAACAACACTTACATGTAACGACTAACGATGACTTAACGACTCAGTTAAAATGTATATACATGTAGTGTTTTAATATGTATTTACACACTTTTGAAAGACTTCAATACACTTATCAAAATACTTCTACTTAACAAAAATGTTTACAATTACATCCTCGTTCAGTTTCATCAACAATTCTACTCGTATGCACCCGTATTCGTACTCGTACAATACACAGCTTTTAGATGTATGTACTATTGGTATATACACTCCAATGATCATCTCTTAGCAGCCCATGTGAGTCACCTAACACATGTGGAAACCATCATTTGGCAACTAGCATGAAATATCTCATAAAATTACAAAAATATGAGTAATCATTCATGACTTATTTACATGAAAACAAAATTACATATCCTTTATATCTAATCCATACACCAACGACCAAAAACCCCTACAAACACTTTCATTCTTCAATTTTCTTCATCTAATTGATCTCTCTCAAGTTCTATCTTCAAGTTCTAAGTGTTCTTCATATATTCTACAAGTTCTAGTTACATAAAATCAAGAATACTTTCAAGTTTGCTAGCTCACTTCCAATCTTGTAAGGTGATCATCCAACCTCAATAAATCTTTGTTTCTTACAGTAGGTTATCATTCTAATACAAGGTAATAATCATATTCAAACTTTGGTTCAATTTCTATAACTATAACAATCTTATTTCAAGTGATGATCTTACTTGAACTTGTTTTCGTGTCATGACTCTGCTTCAAGAACTTCGAGCCATCCAAGGATCCGTTGAAGCTAGATCCATTTTTCTCTTTTCCAGTAGGTTTATCCAAGGAACTTAAGGTAGTAATGATGTTCATAACATCATTCGATTCATACATAAAAAGCTATCACATTCGAAGTGGTAAACTAGTAATCACTAGAACATAGTTTAGTTAATTCTAAACTTGTTCGCAAACAAAAGTTAATCCTTCTAACTTGACTTTTAAAATCAACTAAACACATGTTCTATATCTATATGATATTCTAACTTAATGATTTAAAACCTGGAGACACGAAAAACACCGTAAAACCGGATTTACGCCGTCGTAGTAACACCGCGGGCTGTTTTGGGTTAGTTAATTAAAAACTATGATAAACTTTGATTTAAAAGTTGTTATTCTGAGAAAATGATTTTTATTATGAACATGAAACTATATCCAAAAATTATGGTTAAACTCAAAGTGGAAGTATGTTTTCTAAAATGGTCATCTAGACGTCGTTCTTTCGACTGAAATGACTACCTTTACAAAAATGACTTGTAACTTATTTTTCCGACTATAAACCTATACTTTTTCTGTTTAGATTCATAAAATAGAGTTCAATATGAAACCATAGCAATTTGATTCACTCAAAACGGATTTAAAATGAAGAAGTTATGGGTAAAACAAGATTGGATAATTTTTCTCATTTTAGCTACGTGAAAATTGGTAACAAATCTATTCCAACCATAACTTAATCAACTTGTATTGTATATTATGTAATCTTGAGATACCATAGACACGTATACAATGTTTCGACCTATCATGTAGACACATCTATATATATTTCGGAACAACCATAGACACTCTATATGTGAATGTTGGAGTTAGCTATACAGGGTTGAGGTTGATTCCAAAATATATATAGTTTGAGTTGTGATCAATACTGAGATACGTATACACTGGGTCGTGGATTGATTCAAGATAATATTTATCGATTTATTTCTGTACATCTAACTGTGGACAACTAGTTGTAGGTTACTAACGAGGACAGCTGACTTAATAAACTTAAAACATCAAAATATATTAAAAGTGTTGTAAATATATTTTGAACATACTTTGATATATATGTATATATTGTTATAGGTTCGTGAATCAACCAGTGGCCAAGTCTTACTTCCCGACGAAGTAAAAATCTGTGAAAGTGAGTTATAGTCCCACTTTTGAAATCTAATATTTTTGGGATGAGAATACATGCAGGTTTTATAAATGATTTACAAAATAGACACAAGTACGTAAAACTACATTCTATGGTTGAATTATCGAAATCGAATATGCCCCTTTTTATTAAGTCTGGTAATCTAAGAATTAGGGAACAGACACCCTAATTGACGCGAATCCTAAAGATAGATCTATTGGGCCTAACAAACCCCATCCAAAGTACCGGATGCTTTAGTACTTCGAAATTTATATCATATCCGAAGGGTGTCCCGGAATGATGGGGATATTCTTATATATGCATCTTTTTAATGTCGGTTACCAGGTGTTCACCATATGAATGATTTTTATCTCTATGTATGGGATGTGTATTGAAATATGAAATCTTGTGGTCTATTATTATGATTATATATGTATAGGTTAAACATATAACTCACCAACATTTTTGTTGACGTTTTAAGCATGTTTATTCTCAGGTGATTATTAAGAGCTTCCGCTGTCGCGTACTTAAATAAGGATGAGATTTGGAGTCCATGCTTGTATGATATTGTGTAAAAACTGCATTCAAGAAACTTATTTTGTTGTAACATATTTGTATTGTAAACCATTATGTAATGGTCGTGTGTAAACAGGATAATTTAGATTATCATTATTTGATAATCTACGTAAAGCTTTTTAAACCTTTATTGATGAAATAAAGGTTATGGTTTGTTTTAAAATGAATGCAGTCTTTGAAAAACGTCTCATATAGAGGTCAAAACCTCGCAACGAAATCAATTAATATGGAACGTTTTTAATCAATAAGAACTGGATATTTCAGTTGGTATCCGAGCGTTGGTCTTAGAGAACCAGAATTTTGCATTAGTGTGTCTTATCAAGTTTGTTAGGATGCATTAGTGAGTCTGGACTTCGACCGTGTTTACTTGAAAAATGATTGCTTAACAAATTTTGCTGGAAACTATATATTTTTAACATGTGAATATTATGTGATATATTAATCTCTTAACGCGTTTGATATTATGTGATAGATGTCTACCTCTAGAACAAGTCCCATTGACTCACCTAATAATAATGAAGAGTCAAATTTAAATTGGAATGATTCGTGGACTGATTCACAAGTTCCCGAAGAGGAACCGGAAGAAGAGTCGGAACCGGAAGAAGAATCGGAACCGGAAGAAGAATCAGAACCGGATGAAGAAATAGAACCGGTGGGGGAAATAATAAAACGGTTAAGTAAAAGAAAATCCTCAACCAACCGACCAAGGTTAATTATGGTCAATGGTGTTTCCGCCAAGGAAGCAAAATATTGGGAGGATTACCAATTCTTCGATGAATCGGATTCCGACGAGAATTCCGATGATGTTATAGAAATTACCCCAACTGAATTTAAAAAGGCAAAAGAAAATAATAAGGGAAAGGGCATAAAAATAGAAAAATCTAATTCCAACCCCGATGAACTTTATATGTATCGTCAACCCCCGAAGTCCTTAAGTTGTAACAATGACCCGGGAACCTCTAAACCACCAGGTTTTTCTAAACCAATGTGGAAAACGACGGCTCGTATTAGGGGAACATCATATATCCCTAGAAACTTGGCAAAACGAACCAAAACCGAAGAAGAAGAAACAAGCGAGTCGGAATAAGATAGTTGTATTCGTGTGGTGTAATATATGTAATATAGTGTGCTTATGCTTTATGATATATGTAAAAATTGTTTGTATTAATAAGTATTTTTTTTTTGAATCTAACTCTTGTCTATTTTACAGTATAAAAACACAAAATGGATAGACAACCCAATATTTTAAGAGACTTACCCGGAGACATGATTGATGAAATCTTGTCTAGAGTCGGTCAGAATTCTTCGGCACAACTATTTAAGGCGAGATCAGTTTGTAAGACATTCGAAGAATGTTCCAAGAATGCCTTGGTTTATAAAAGGCTTTCGTTCGAAAGATGGGGGATATCACATTGGGAAATCAATAAGTTACGATGTGTTTACTTTGACGCATATATTGCGGGGAACCCAAATGCAATTTTACGTAATGGGTTAAGAAATTATTTTGACTCAATATATCCGAATATTGGACTTCGTGATTTAGAAAAAGTAGCTAACATGCAACATAAAGAAGCATGTTATGCTTACGGATTAGTAATGTTCGCTTCTCACCAAAGTGAGAACAAGAACATCGGGCTACAACTATTAAACAAAACGTTTCCACAAATGACGGAGTCGGTAATTGGGGTAAGAAATGAGGTTTTTAGATTGTTACGGGACTATTGGACATTACGTAACCCTCGTCCCTTTGACGACGTTACAACACGATGTCTTATCAACGGCCATAACGGTTATGTTCCACAAGACCAAGGATGGGAAGTAATCCTAGTAAAACCAGAATGCATGACCTGTTTCTGGACGTATGAATTACGTGTCTTTATTGCCTTTGCTGAACGACTTGTGTACTAGCTAGAATTATCTTCACAACCATCTTGTATCAAATTTATTGTGTGCTATATTTCATGCTATATGTAAAATAAGCGGTATTGTAAGTTTGTAAAATATTGTGTAAAAGTTTGAACGCGAAATATTATTATAATCAGTTTTTCATATAAAATTGTAGTAGTTGAATTGTATATTAGCTACTAAGTATGAACTTAACGGGTAGGTACTACCCGAATTTAAACTTATAAAACGCTAATATGAAGAAAAAGCTTTTATAAATGAGTTCATATTATGCTACGAAATACTATTAACTACTCTTAATATTCTGTATGATTAACTTGTTCCATTTGACTATTTTGAAGGAAATGGCACCGACAACTCGACACACCGTGAATATGAATGAAGAGGAATTCCGTACTTTTCTAGCTTCAAACATAGCCGCAGTACAGGCTGCGCTACATACCAACAATAACCTTAGATCTAGCAGTACATGAAATCGTGTAGGATGCACCTACAAAGAATTCACTGCCTGCAAACCTTTGAAATTTGATGGAACCGAAGGACCGATCGGATTGAAACGGTGGACCGAGAAGGTCGAATCGGTGTTTGCCATAAGTAAGTGTACTGAAGAGGACAAAGTGAAGTACGCTACGCATACCTTCACAGGTTCTGCGTTAACATGGTGGAATACCTATCTAGAGCAAGTGGGACAAGACGATGTGTACGCACTACCGTGGTCAGCATTCAAGCACTTGATGAACGAGAAATACCGTCCCAGAACCGAGGTCAATAAGCTCAAGACAGAACTTAGAGGGTTAAAAACCCAAGGATTTGATATTACCACGTACGAAAGACGATTCACAGAATTGTGCCTATTGTGTCCGGGAGCATTCGAAGATGAGGAAGAGAAGATCGACGTGTTTGTGAAAGGATTACCGGAAAGAATCCAAGAAGATATAAGTTCACATGAGCCCGCCTCCATACAACAGGCATGTAGAATGGCTCACAAACTAGTGAACCAGATTGAAGAAAGAATTAAAGAACAGACTGCTGAAGAGGCCAATGTGAAGCAAGTTAAAAGAAAGTGGGAGGAAAACGGTGATAAGAATCACCAATACAACAACAACAGCAATTACAACAATAATCGCAACAATTATCCCAACAATCGCAACATCAATCGCAACTACAACAAACGGCCCAACAACAACAACAACAACAACAACAACAACAACTACAACAATCATCCCAACAACAATATTAACTGCAACAACAACAACAATCAGAAGCAGCTATGCCAAAGGTGTGAAAAGTATCACTCGGGGTTCTGCACCAAATTTTACAACAAGTGTAAAAGAAATGGTCATAGCGCGGCGAAGTGTGAGGTCTACGGACCAGGGGTTAATAGAACGAAAGGAACAAATGGTGTTGGAACGAGTAATGGCGGAGCAAGTAGTGTCGGAGCAAGTTATGCCAATGTAGTTTGTTATAAATGTGGAAAACCGGGCCACATTATTAGAAATTGCCCGAACCAGGAGAACACGAATGGACAAGGCCGCGAAAGAGTTTTCAATATTAATGCGGCAGAGGCACAGGAAGACCCGGAGCTTGTTACGGGTACGTTTCTTATTGACAATAAATCTGCTTACGTTTTATTTGATTCGGGTGCGGATAGAAGCTATATGAGTAGAGATTTTTGTGCTAAATTAAGTTGTCCATTGACGCCTTTGGATAGTAAATTTTTACTCGAATTAGCAAATGGTAAATTAATTTCAGCAGATAATATATGTCGAAATTGAGAAATTAAACTGGTTAGCGAAACATTTAAGATTGATTTGATACCAGTAGAGTTAGGGAGTTTTGATGTGATAATCGGTATGGACTGGTTGAAAGAAGTGAAAGCAGAGATCGTTTGATACAAAAATGCAATTCGCATTATACGAAAAAAAGGAAAACCCTTAATGGTGTACGGAGAAAAGGGCAACACGAAGCTACATCTTATTAGTAATTTGAAGGCACAAAAACAAATAAGAAAAGGTTGCTATGCTGTTCTAGCACACGTCGAGAAAGTACAAACTGAAGAAAAGAGCATCAATGATGTTCCCATTGCAAAAGAATTTCCCGATGTATTTCCAAAAGAATTACCGGGATTACCCCCACATCGACCCGTTGAATTTCAAATAGATCTTGTACCAGGAGCTGTACCAATAGCTCGTGCTCCTTACAGACGCGCACCCAGTGAGATGAAAGAACTGCAAAGCCAATTACAAGAACTTTTAGAGCGTGGTTTCATTCGACCAAGCAAATCACCGTGGGGAGCTCCTGTTTTGTTTGTCAAGAAGAAAGATGGTACATTCAGGTTGTGTATCGACTACCGAGAGTTGAACAAACTTACCATCAAGAACCGCTACCCACTACCGAGAATCGATGACTTATTTGATCAACTACAAGGCTCGTCTGTTTATTCAAAGATTGACTTACGTTCCGGGTATCATCAAATGCGGGTGAAAGAAGATGATATTCCAAAGACTGCTTTTAGAACACGTTACGGTCATTACGAGTTTATGGTTATGCCGTTTGGTTTAACTAATGCACCAGCTGTGTTCATGGACCTTATGAACCGAGTGTGTGGACCATACCTTGACAAGTTTGTCATTGTTTTCATTGATGACATACTTATTTACTCAAAGAATGACCAAGAACACGGTGAACATTTGAGAAAGGTGTTAGAAGTATTGAGGAAGGAAGAATTGTACGCTAAATTTTCAAAGTGTGCATTTTGGTTGGAAGAAGTTCAATTCCTCGGTCACATAGTGAACAAAGAAGGTATTAAGGTGGATCCGGCAAAGATAGAAACTGTTGAAAAGTGGGAAACCCCGAAAACTCCGAAACACATACGCCAGTTTTTAGGACTAGCTGGTTACTACAGAAGGTTCATCCAAGACTTTTCCAGAATAGCAAAACCCTTGACTGCATTAACGCATAAAGGGAAGAAATTTGAATGGAATGATGAACAAGAGAAAGCGTTTCAGTTATTGAAGAAAAAGCTAACTACGGCACCTATATTGTCATTGCCTGAAGGGAATGATGATTTTGTGATTTATTGTAACGCATCAAAGCAAGGTCTCAGTTGTGTATTAATGCAACGAACGAAGGTGATTGCTTATGCGTCTAGACAATTGAAGATTCACGAACAAAATTATACGACGCATGATTTGGAATTAGGCGCGGTTGTTTTTGCATTAAAGACTTGGAGGCACTACTTATATGGGGTCAAAAGTATTATATATACCGACCACAAAAGTCTTCAACACATATTTAATCAGAAACAACTGAATATGAGGCAGCGTAGGTGGATTGAATTGTTGAATGATTACGACTTTGAGATTCGTTACCACCTGGGGAAGGCAAATGTGGTAGCCGATGCCTTGAGCAGGAAGGACAGAGAACCCATTCGAGTAAAATCTATGAATATAATGATTCATAATAATCTTACTACTCAAATAAAGGAGGCGCAACAAGGAGTTTTAAAAGAGGGAAATTTAAAGGATGAAATACCCAAAGGATCGGAGAAGCATCTTAATATTCGGGAAGACGGAACCCGGTATAGGGCTGAAAGGATTTGGGTACCAAAATTTGGAGATATGAGAGAAATGGTACTTAGAGAAGCTCATAAAACCAGATACTCAATACATACTGGAACGGGGAAGATGTACAAGGATCTCAAGAAACATTTTTGGTGGCCGGGTATGAAAGCCAATGTTGCTAAATACGTAGGAGAATGTTTGACGTGTTCTAAGGTCAAAGCTTAGCATCAGAAACCATCAGGTCTACTTCAACAACCCGAAATCCCGGAATGGAAATGGGAAAACATTACCATGGATTTCATCACTAAATTGCCAAGGACTGCAAGTGGTTTTGATACTATTTGGGTAATAGTTGATCGTCTCACCAAATTAGCACACTTCCTGCCAATAAGAGAAGATGACAAGATGGAGAAGTTAGCACGACTGTATTTGAAGGAAGTCGTCTCCAGACATGGAATACCAATCTATATTATCTCTGATAGGGATGGCAGATTTATTTCAAGATTCTGGCAGACATTACAGCAAGCATTAGGAACTCGTCTAGACATGAGTACTGCCTATGATCCACAAACTGATGGGCAGAGCGAAAGGACGATACAAACGCTTGAAGATATGCTACGAGCATGTGTTATTGATTTCGGAAACAGTTGGGATCGACATCTACCGTTAGCAAAATTTTCCTACAACAACAGCTACCATTCAAGCATTGAGATGGCGCCGTTTGAAGCACTTTATGGTAGAAAGTGCAGGTCTCCGATTTTTTGGAGTGAAGTGGGGGATAGACAAATTACGGGTCCGGAGATAATACAAGAAACTACCGAGAAGATCATCCAAATTCAACAACGGTTGAAAACCGCCCAAAGTCGACAAAAGAGCTACGCTGACATTAAAAAAAAAGATATAGAATTTGAAATTGGAGAGATGGTCATGCTTAAAGTTGCACCTTGGAAAGGCGTTGTTCGATTTGGTAAACGAGGGAAATTAAATCCAAGGTATATTGGACCATTCAAGATTATTGATCGTGTCGGACCAGTAGCTTACCGACTTGAGTTACCTCAACAACTCGTGGCTGTACATAACACTTTCCACGTCTCGAATTTGAAGAAATGTTTTGATAAATAAGATCTCACTATTCCGTTAGATGAAATCCAAATCAACGAAAAACTTCAATTCATCGAAGAACCCGTCGAAATAATGGATCGTGAGGTTAAAAGACTTAAGCAAAACAAGATACCAATTGTTAAGGTTCGATGGAATGCTCGTAGATGACCCGAGTTCACCTGGGAGCGTGAAGATCAAATGAAGAAGAAATACCCGCATCTATTTCCAGAAGATTCGTCAACACCTTCAACAGCATAAAATTTCGGGACGAAATTTATTTAACGGGTAGGTACTGTAGTGACCCAAACTTTTCCATGTTTATATATATATTAATTGAGATTGATATTTACATGATTAAATGTTTCCAACATGTTAAGCAATCAAACTTGTTAAGACTTGATTAATTGAAATATGTTTCATATAGACAATTGACCACCCAAGTTGACCGGTGATTCACGAACGTTAAAACTTGTAAAAACTATATGATGACATATATATGGATATATATATAGTTAACATGATACTATGATAAGTAAACATATCATTAAGTATATTAACAATGAACTACATATGTAAAAACAAGACTACTAACTTAATGATTTTTAAACGAGACATATATGTAACGATTATCGTTGTAAAGACATTTAATGTATATATATATCATATTAAGAGATATTCATACATGATAATATCATGATAATATAATAATTTAAAATCTCATTTGATATTATAAACATTGGGTTAACAACATTTAACAAGATCGTTAACCTAAAGGTTTCAAAACAACACTTACATGTAACGACTAACGATGACTTAACGACTCAGTTAAAATGTATATACATGTAGTGTTTTAATATGTATTTACACACTTTTGAAAGACTTCAATACACTTATCAAAATACTTCTACTTAACAAAAATGTTTACAATTACATCCTCGTTCAGTTTCATCAACAATTCTACTCGTATGCACCCGTATTCGTACTCGTACAATACACAGCTTTTAGATGCATATACTATTGGTATATACACTCCAATGATCAGCTCTTAGCAGCCCATATGAGTCACCTAACACATGTGGGAACCATCATTTGGCAACTAGCATGAAATATCTCATAAAATTACAAAAATATGAGTAATCATTCATGACTTATTTACATGAAAACAAAATTACATATCCTTTATATCTAATCCATACACCAACGACCAAAAATACCTACAAACACTTTAATTCTTCAATTTTCTTCATCTAATTGATCTCTCTCAAGTTCTATCTTCAAGTTCTAAGTGTTCTTCATATATTCTACAAGTTCTAGTTACATAAAATCAAGAATACTTTCAAGTTTGCTAGCTCACTTCCAATCTTGTAAGGTGATCATCCAACCTCAAGAAATCTTTGTTTCTTACAGTAGGTTATCATTCTAATACAAGGTAATAATCATATTCAAACTTTGGTTCAATTTCTATAACTATAACAATCTTATTTCAAGTGATGATCTTACTTGAACTTGTTTTCGTGTCATGACTCTGCTTCAAGAACTTCGAGCCATCCAAGGATCCGTTGAAGCTAGATCCATTTTTCTATTTTCCAGTAGGTTTATCCAAGGAACTTAAGGTAGTAATGATGTTCATAACATCATTCGATTCATACATAAAAAGCTATCATATTCGAAGTGGTAAACTAGTAATCACTAGAACATAGTTTAGTTAATTCTAAACTTGTTCGCAAATAAAATTAATCCTTCTAACTACACTTTTAAAATCAACTAAACACATGTTCTATATCTATATGATATGCTAACTTAATGATTTAAAACCTGGAGACACGAAAAACACCGTAAAACCGGATTTACGCCGTCGTAGTAACACCGCGGGCTGTTTTGGGTTAGTTAATTAAAAACTATGATAAACTTTGATTTAAAAGTTGTTATTCTGAGAAAATGATTTTTATTATGAACATGAAACTATATCCAAAAATTATGGTTAAACTCAAAGTGGAAGTATGTTTTTCTAAAATGGTCATCTAGACGTCGTTCTTTCGACTGAAATGACTACCTTTACAAAAATGACTTGTAACTTATTTTTCCGACTATAAACCTATACTTTTTCTGTTTAGATTCATAAAATAGAGTTCAATATGAAACCATAGCAATTTGATTCACTCAAAACGGATTTAAAATGAAGAAGTTATGGGTAAAACAAGATTGGATAATTTTTCTCATTTTAGCTACGTGAAAATTGGTAACAAATCTATTCCAACCATAACTTAATCAACTTGTATTGTATATTATGTAATCTTGAGATACCATAGACACGTATACAATGTTTCGACCTATCATGTAGACACATCTATATATATTTCGGAACAACCATAGACACTCTATATGTGAATGTTGGAGTTAGCTATACAGGGTTGAGGTTGATTCCAAAATATATATAGTTTGAGTTGTGATCAATACTGAGATACGTATACACTGGGTCGTGGATTGATTCAAGATAATATTTATCGATTTATTTCTGTACATCTAACTGTGGACAACTAGTTATAGGTTACTAACGAAGACAGCTGACTTAATAAACTTAAAACATCAAAATATATTAAAAGTGTTGTAAATATATTTTGAACATACTTTGATATATATGTATATATTGTTATAGGTTCGTGAATCAACCAGTGGCCAAGTCTTACTTCCTGACGAAGTAAAAATCTGTGAAAGTGAGTTATAGTCCCACTTTTAAAATCTAATATTTTTGTGATGAGAATACATGCAGGTTTTATAAATGATTTACAAAATAGACACAAGTACGTGAAACTACATTCTATGATTGAATTATCAAAATCGAATATGCCCCTTTTTATTAAGTCTGGTAATCTAAGAATTAGGGAACAGACACCCTAATTGACGCGAATCCTAAAGATAGATCTATTGGGCCTAACAAACCCCATCCAAAGTACCGGATGCTTTAGTACTTCGAAATTTATATCATATCCGAAGGGTGTCCAGGAATGATGGGGATATTCTTATATATGCATCTTGTTAATGTCGGTTACCAGGTGTTCACCATATGAATGATTTTTATCTCTATGTATGGGATGTGTATTGAAATATGAAATCTTGTGGTCTATTATTATGATTTGATATATATAGGTTAAACCTATAACTCACCAACATTTTTGTTGACGTTTTAAGCATGTTTATTCTCAGGTGATTATTAAGAGCTTCCGCTATCGCGTACTTATATAAGGACGAGATTTGGAGTCCATGCTTGTATGATATTGTGTAAAAACTGCATTCAAGAAACTTATTTTGTTGTAACATATTTGTATTGTAAACCATTATGTAATGGTCGTGTGTAAACAGGATATTTTAGATTATCATTATTTGATAATCTACGTAAAGCTTTTTAAACCTTTATTGATGAAATAAAGGTTATGGTTTGTTTTAAAATGAATGCAGTCTTTGAAAAACATCTCATATAGAGGTCAAAACCTCGCAACGAAATCAATTAATATGGAACGTTTTTAATCAATAAGAACGGGACATTTCACACTTCTCCAGAAATCATTCATAATTTAAACTCTATTGCTACAGAATATAGAAACTAAAACAGTTTCTTTTATGATGTAATATAGATAGCACGAAGAGATAAATAATTTCGGAAAAAGATATCAATGAAAGTATCTTCAGAAATATCGAAGATATTTATAACGAAAGATACGATGATATCTTATAATTTAAAATATCTAGAATCAAAGGATGTTGCAGAACCTTTCTGCAAGGATTTAGAATAAGTAAGGAGCAAGATATTCGCTGAAGAGTTCATCAGATACAGAATCATCTGAATTCGTTAAGTACAGGTTTAGTCCTTGCAGTTTGTCCACAGTCTCCTTTATAGTTTTGCATAATCCGCTTTTCAGTACTAATTTTATATTGAGTGTTTCTAACCTTCCATTCTTTATTATCAAACTTTTAGCCATTAAGGTCATTTACAGTTTTTGCTGCTTCATTCAGCTTTTTCAACATTCCGAGTATTGATTCATAAACTAGTTGCTTTTCAGAATTTCAGAATGGAAGATCATAATTCTAAGAGATAAAGGTTATATGTATACATATAACTGTTGATGTAGAAACGTTGCGAGATTCAAAATACTGCTTGCTAATTCTCGGTAATTGGTATGGTAATTCTCGTTACAATATGCGGATGAGTATATGATAGAGTTTTAATGAACAAATATAATGGTTTTTAGGAGAGACTTAAATCAATGAGTAATGAAGTTGCTGGTAAGTTTACTGCTAATGTGGTGGAATATAAACGATTCTCCGGTAACGATGACGAAAGGCAAACTTATATATCAAGGTTATAATAAGGCTAATTCGAATGGAAGTCGAAGTTGATTTGCTGAAGCTGTGACAAAATTGGCTACCTTAAAAAAAAAGTTGCAATGTTATTTTCAGTAATAACAATGCCAAAGGAGCTAGCACAGACACGTGTTAAACGTTTACTCAGGTTCCGAGTGTTTTCAGGTGCATAACTATATGCATCAATCTCTTCTTCCGTAGATGAAGTGCGGTTGGTTCATCCTCTCGATTGAGGTGTTTCAAGAATCATGAAAGGTTTGAACGTAGATTGTAATCATCAAGATACAAATGAGGTTTAAGATGAAATCAAGTGGCAAACTTAAAGAAATGTTTAGTTTCATATGTTATAATCAATATTTTAATTCATTTTAATTGTCCAATCTTGGTAGTCCACAGTTTGCAGTCCACAGTCACTAACTCAATAATTTATATATAGTTTATAATATTCGAATTAATTAATACCTATCGTGTGAAATGTCCTGTTCTTATTGATTAAAAACGTTCCATATTAATTGATTTCGTTGCGAGGTTTTGACCTCTATATGAGACGTTTTTCAAAGACTGCATTCATTTTAAAACAAACCATAACCTTTATTTCATCAATAAAGGTTTAGAAAGCTTTACGTAGATTATCAAATAATGATAATCTAAAATATACTGTTTACACGCGACCATTACATAATGGTTTACAATACAAATATGTTACAACGAAATAAGTTTCTTGAATGCAGTTTTTACACAATATCATACAAGCATGGACTCCAAATCTCGTCCTTATTTAAGTATGCGACAGCGGAAGCTCTTAATAATCACCTGAGAATAAACATGCTTAAAACGTCAACAAAAATGTTGGTGAGTTATAGGTTTAACCTATATATTATCAAATCATAATAATAGACCACAAGATTTCATATTTCAATACACATCCCATACATAGAGATAAAAATCATTCATATGGTGAACACCTGGTAACCGACATTAACAAGATGCATATTTAAGAATATCCCCATCATTCCGGGACACCCTTCGGATATGATATAAATTTCGAAGTACTAAAGCATCCGGTACTTTGGATGGGGTTTGTTAGGCCCAATAGATCTATCTTTAGGATTCGCGTCAATTAGGGTGTCTGTTCCCTAATTCTTAGATTACCAGACTTAATAAAAAGGGGCATATTCGATTTCAATAATTTAACCATAGAATGTAGTTTCACGTACTTGTGTCTATTTTGTAAATCATTTATAAAACCTGCATGTATTCTCATCCTAAAAATATTAGATTTTAAAAGTGGGACTATAACTCACTTTTACAAATTTTTTACTTCGTCGGGAAGTAAGACTTGGCCACTGGTCGATTCACGAACCTATAACAAATATGTACATATATATCAAAGTATGTTCAAAATATATTTACAACACTTTTAATACATTTTGATGTTTTAAGTTTATTAAGTCAGCTGTCCTCGTTAGTAACCTACAACTAGTTGTCCACAGTTAGATGTACAGAAATAAATCGATATATATTATCTTGAATCAATCCATGACCCAGTGTATACATATCTCAGTATTGATCACAACTCAAACTATATATATTTTGGAATCAACCTCAACCCTGTATAGCTAACTCCAACATTCACATATAGAGTGTCTATGGTTGTTCCGAAATATATATAGATGTGTAGACATGATAGGTCGAAACATTGTATACGTGTCTATGGTATCTCAAGATTACATAATATACAATACAAGTTGATTAAGTTATGGTTGGAATAGATTTGTTACCAATTTTCACGTAGCTAAAATTAGTAGTTTTTACCAATTTTGTTTTGCTCGCCATTTCTTTGTTTCTAATCCGTTTTGAGTGATTTAAGCGGCCACGGTTTCATATTGAACTTGACTTTATGAAAATAAACAGAAAAGGTATAGGTTTATAGTCGGAAATACAAGTTACAAGTCGTTTTTAAAAGAGGTAGTCATTTTCATCGAAAGAATGACATCTTGATGACTGTTTTGAAAAACATACTTTCACTTTGAGTTTAACCATGATTTTTGGATATGGTTTCATGTTCATAAGAAAAATAATTTTCCCAGAAGTATAGCTTTTAAATCAAAGTTTTTCATAGTTTTTAATTATCCAAACCAAAACAGCCCCCGGTTGTAACTATGACGGCGTAAATCCGGTTTTATGGTGTTTATCGTGTTTTCGGGTTTTAAATCATTAATTTAGCATATCATATAGATATAGATCATGTGTATAGTTGATTTTAAAAGTGTAGTTAGAAGGATTAATTTTATTTGCGAACAAGTTTAGAATTAACTAAACTATGTTCTAGTGATTACTAGTTTACCACTTCGAATATGATAGCTTTCTATGTATGAATCGAATGATGTTATGAACATCATTACTACCTTAAGTTCCTTGGATAAACCTAATGGAAAAGAGAAAAATGGATCTAGCTTCAACGGATCCTTGGATGGCTCGAAGTTCTTGAAGCAGAATCATGACACGAAAACAAGTTCAAGTAAGATCATCACTTGAAATAAGATTGTTATAGTTATAGAAATTGAACCAAAGTTTGAATATGATTATTACCTTGTATTAGAATTATAACCTACTATAAGAAACAAAGATTTCTTGAGGTTGGATGATCACCTTACAAGATTGGAAGTGAGCTAGCAAACTTGAAAGTATTCTTGATTTTATATAACTAGAACTTGTAGAATTTATGAAGAACACTTAGAACTTGAAGTTAGAACTTGAGAGAGATCAATTAGATGAAGAAAATTGAAGAATGAAAGTGTTTGTAGGTGTTTTTGGTCGTTGGTGTATGCATTAGATATAAAGGATATGTAATTTTGTTTTCATGTAAATAAGTCATGAATGATTACTCATATTTTTGTAATTTTATGAGATATTTCATGCTAGTTGCCAAATTATGGTTCCCACATGTGTTAGGTGACTCACATGGGCTGCTAAGAGCTAATAATTTGAGTGTATATACCAATAGTACACACATCTAAAAGTTGTGTATTGTACAAGTACGAATACGGGTGCATACGAGTAGAATTGTTGATGAAACTGAACGAGGATGTAATTGTAAGCATTTTTGTTAAGTAGAAGTATTTTGATAAGTGTCTTGAAGTCTTTCAAAAGTGTATGAATACATATTAAAACACTACATGTATATACATTTTAACTGAGTCGTTAAGTCATCGTTAGTCGTTACATGTAAGTGTTGTTTTGAGACCTTTAGGTTAACGATCTTGTTAAATGTTGTTAACCCAAAGTTTATAATATCAAATGAGATTTTAAATTATTATATTATAATGATATTATGATATATTAATATATCTTAATATGATATATACATTTAAATGTCGTTACAACGATAATCGTTACATATATGTCTCGTTTCGAAATCCTTAAGTTAGTAGTCTTGTTTTTACTTATGTAGTTCATTGATAATACACTTAATGATATATTTAATTATCAAATTATCATGTTATATATAATATAACAATGTATTAATATGCTTCATATATATTTAGTAAGACGTGGTTATAACGATAATCGTTATATGTATTGTTTCGAGTTTCATACGTCAATAGTCTCCTTTTTAAGTATATAACTTATTGTTACTATTTTTAATGAGATACTTGATGATAATTATATCATGTTAAACATATATATTTATTCATTTATGTATCATCATGTCATATACAACTTATAGCGTTCGTGAATCATTGGTCAAACTGGGTAATCAGACGTTTACAAAATTTTCGTTTCAATTAACCAAGTCTTAACAAGTTTGATTGCTTAACATGTTGGAAACACTTAATCATATAAATAAAAATTTCATTTAATATATATATAAACATGGAAAAGTTCGGGTCACTACAGTACCTACCAGTTAAATAAATTTCGTCCCGAAATTTTAAGCAGTTGGAGGTGTTGACGTATCTTCTGGAAATAAATGCGGGTATTTCTTCTTCATCTGATCTTCTCATTCCCAGGTGAACTCGGGTCCTCTACGAGCATTCCAGCGAACCTTAACAATTGGTATCTTGTTTTGCTTAAGTCTTTTAACCTCACGATCCATTATTTCGACGGGTTCTTCGATGAATTGAATTTTTTCGTTGATTTGGATTTCATCTAACGGAATAGTGAGATCTTCTTTAGCAAAACATTTCTTCAAATTCGAGACGTGGAAAGTGTTATGTACAGCCGCGAGTTGTTGAGGTAACTCAAGTCGGTAAGCTACTGGTCCGACACGATCAATAATCTTGAATGGTCCAATATACCTTGGATTTAATTTCCCTCGTTTACCAAATCGAACAACACCTTTCCAAGGTGCAACCTTAAGCATGACCATCTCTCCAATTTCAAATTCTATATCTTTTCTTTTAATGTCGGCGTAGCTCTTTTGTCGACTTTGAGCGGTTTTCAACCGTTGTTGAATTTGGATGATCTTCTCAGTAGTTTCTTGTATTATCTCCGGACCCGTAATTTGTCTATCCCCCACTTCACTCCAACAAATCGGAGACCTGCACTTTCTTCCATAAAGTGCTTCAAACGGAGCCATCTCAATGCTTGAATGGTAGCTATTGTTGTAGGAAAATTTTGCTAACGGTAGATATCGATCCCAACTGTTTCCGAAATCAATAACACATGCTCGTAGCATATCTTCAAGCGTTTGTATCGTCCTTTCACTCTGCCCATCAGTTTATGGATCATAGGCAGTACTCATGTCTAGACGAGTTCCTAATGCTTGCTGTAATGTCTGCCAGAATCTTGAAATAAATCTGCCATCCCTATCAGAGATAATAGAGATTGGTATTCCATTTCTGGAGACGACTTCCTACAAATACAGTCGTGCTAACTTCTCCATCTTGTCATCTTCTCTTATTGGCATGAAGTGTGCTGATTTGGTGAGATGATCAACTATTACCCAAATAGTATCAAAACCACTTGCAGTCCTTGGCAATTTAGTGATGAAATCCATGGTAATGTTTTCCGATTTCCATTCCGGGATTTCGGGTTGTTGAAGTAGACCTGATGGTTTCTGATGCTCATCTTTGACCTTAGAACACGTCAAACATTCTCCTACGTATTTAGCAACATCGGCTTTCATACCCGGCCACCAAAAATGTTTCTTGAGATCCTTGTACATCTTCCCCGTTCCAGGATGTATTGAGTATCTGGTTTTATGAGCTTCTCTAAGTACCATTTCTCTCATATCTCCAAATTTTGGTACCCAAATCCTTTCAGCCCTATACCGAGTTCCGTCTTCCCGAATATTAAGATGCTTCTCCGATCCTTTGGGTATTTCATCCTTTAAATTTCCCTCTTTTAAAACTCCTTGTTGCGCCTCCTTTATTTGAGTAGTAAGGTTATTGTGAATCATTATATTTATAGATTTTACTCAAATGGGTTCTCTGTCCTTCCTGCTCAAGGCGTCGGCTACCACATTTGCCTTCCCCGGGTGGTAACGAATCTCAAAGTAGTAATCATTCAACAATTCAATCCACCTACGCTGCCTCATATTCAGTTGTTTCTGATTAAATATGTGTTGAAGACTTTTGTGGTCGGTATATATAATACTTTTGACCTCATATAAGTAGTGCCTCCAAGTCTTTAATGCAAAAACAACCGCGCCTAATTCCAAATCATGCGTCGTATAATTTTGTTCGTGAATCTTCAATTGTCTAGACGTATAAGCAATCACCTTCGTTCGTTGCATTAATACACAACCGAGACCTTGCTTTGATGCGTCACAATAAATCACAAAATCATCATTCCCTTCAGGCAATGACAATATAGGTGCCGTAGTTAGCTTTTTCTTCAATAACTGAAACGCTTTCTCTTGTTCATCCTTCCATTCAAATTTATTCCCTTTATGCATTAATGCAGTCAAGGGTTTTGCTATTCTGGAAAAGTCTTGGATGAACCTTCTGTAGTAACCAGCTAGTCCTAAAAACTGGCGTATGTGTTTCGGAGTTTTTGGGGTTTCCCACTTTTTAACAGTTTCTATCTTTGCCGGATCCACCTTAATACCTTCTTTGTTCACTATGTGACCGAGGAATTAAACTTCTTCCAACCAAAATGCACACTTTGAAAACTTAGCGTACAATTCTTCCTTCCTCAATACTTCTAACACCTTTCTCAAATGTTCACCGTGTTCTTGGTCATTCTTTGAGTAAATAAGTATGTCATCAATGAAAACAATGACAAACTTGTCAAGGTATGGTCCACACACTCTGTTCATAAGGTCCATGAACACAGCTGGTGCATTAGTTAAACCAAACGGCATGACCATAAACTCGTAATGATCATAACATGTTCTGAAAGCAGTCTTTGGAATATCATCTTCTTTCACCCGCATTTGATGATACCCGGAACGTAAGTCAATCTTTGAATAAACAGACGAGCCTTGTAGTTGATCAAATAAGTCATCGATTCTCGGTAGTGGGTAGCGGTTCTTGATGGTAAGTTTGTTCAACTCTCGGTAGTCGATACACAACCTGAATGTACCATCTTTCTTCTTGACAAACAAAACAGGAGCTCCCCACGGTGATGTGCTTGGTCGAATGAAACCACGCTCTAAAAGTTCTTGTAATTGGCTTTGCAGTTCTTTCATCTCCCTGGGTGCGAGTCTGTAAGGAGCACGCGCTATTGGTGCAGCTCCTGGTACAAGATCTATTTGAAATTCAACAGATCGATGTGGGGGTAATCCCGGTAATTCTTTTGGAAATACATCGGGAAATTCTTTTGCGACAAAAACATCATTGATGCTCTTTTCTTCAGTTTGTACTTTCTCGACATGTGCTAGAACAGCATAGCAACCTTTTCTTATTAGTTTTGGTGCCTTCAAATTACTAATAAGATGTAGCTTCGTGTTGTCCTTTTCTCCGTACACCATTAAGGGTTTTCCTTCTTCTCGTACAATGCGAATTGCATTTTTATAACATACGATCTCTGCTTTCACCTTCTTCAGCCAGTCCATGCCAACTATTACATCAAAACTCCCTAACTCTACTGGTATCAAATCAATCTGATGTCAAAGCAGAGGGGTATAAAATACTATTAAATTTTAGCAGAAAATACTATTAAATACGATACAATTTTACACAAGATATTTATTTATTTATAGAATGGATATACTTAAACCTTGCTACAACACTTATAGGCAGTGTACCTAATCGTACAGTAGTGTAGTTTTTAGTAAGTCCGGTTCGTTCCACAGGGAAATCTTTAAGCAAAGCTCAACGCTATATTAGTTTACTTTTATAAAAATACAAATATATATATAAGTAATATTATTATTATAAAGGGGGGTTTTTACCGTTTAATGACCGGTTTGTCGATTTTAAAACTTTAGTCGCAGTTAAAACCTAATGTAAAATATAAAATAAATACAAGACTTTAAATTAAAGCGTAAAGTAAATAACGATAATGAAATTGCGAATAATAAAAAATGCGATAAAAATTAAATTGCGATAATTAAAAGTACGATAATTAAAAGTGCGATTAAATAAAATAAAAGTAAATAAAGGTGCGATAATTAGAAGTGCAATTAAATATAAAATAAAGGAAATAAAATATGAAATAAAAGAATTATGCTTATTTAAACTTCCGTAATCATGATGTTGATGTGTTGATTTTAGTTTTATGCCCATGGGTTAATTGTCCTTTGTCCTGGATTATTCAATATGTCCGTCTAGTTTTTGTCCATAACAGTCCATCAGTCATAAATATAAATTGCAAGTGTCCTTGTCAAATTATTATTATACCTGAAGATAAATATTCCAACTAATTGGGGATTCGAATTGTAACAAGGTTTTAATACTTTGTTTAATGAATACACCAGGTTATCGACTGCGTGTAAACCAAGGTTTTACTACTTTGTTAACAATTACACCAATTACCCTTGAATGTAATTTCACCCCTGTTTTAATTATTCTAGTGGCTATTAATCCATCCCCGTGTCCGGTTAAATGAACGATTATTCGTACATATAAATACCCCGCCCATCGTGTCCGATCGAGTGTATATGGTAATTTATAGGGACGCCCAATTGTAAATCTTTATATTAACATTAACAAACTTTCATTTAGTTAAACAAATATAAAGCCCATTAATAGCCCATAGTCTAGTTTCCACAAGTGTCGTTCTTTTATCCAAACCCCAATTATGGTACAAAGCCCAATTACCCAATTTTAGTAATTAGCCCAACATCATGATTACTTCGTTTTAAATAAGCATAATAATAACTTAGCTACGAGACATTAATATAAAAAGGTTGAACATAACTTACAATGATTAAAAATAGCGTAGCGTTACACGGACAGAATTTCGACTTACACCCTTACAACATTTGCTAACATACCCTTATTATTAGAATTATAATTAAAATTAAAATATAAATTATATATATAAATATATATTACTTATGAAGAGGAAGAGAAAAAGGATGATAAAAACTCGTCAGAAAACTGGCTATTTATAGGACCTGACCAGCAATCTCACACCATGCGACTCGCATGGTTTTGTGCTTCTGGCCATGCGAGTCGCATGGCCACCCTGGATTCAGCCAACTACTTTTGTTTTCTTCTTGCCGACGTAATATAATAATAATAATATATATAATATATAATTATATATAATTATATATATATTATATTATATTCTTGTGCATAGTAGACTAGATATTTTTGGTCCGTTGCGTCGGGCGTTTCTTCTTGGCTCAGGTCCCGGTTCCGGATTTTCGGACGTCCTCGCGTATTATTTTATATCGTGTACTTTGCGTCTTGTAACTTGTACTCTTGTCATTTTGAGACGTTCCTCATCAATATTTTGAACCTTTTTGATTGTATCTTGTACTTTTTAGCTCTTTGGACCTTTTTGTCTTCAATTTGTCGAATCTGCCTTTTGTCTTCACCTTTTATTATTTAAACGAATATCACTTGTAAATAGAACAATTGCAACTAAAAGCTTGTCTTTCTTGAGGAATAATGCTATGAAATATATGTTCGTTTTTAGCATTATCAAATATTCCCACACTTGAGCGTTGCTTGTCCTCAAGCAATATTGTCTTGAAATACTAGAATCACTTCTTTATTCTTCATACTTTGTACATCAGTGATTTCTATACGGCGGTATAAACAATGGTAGTGACGATATGGTTTACAGTCCCACATGACTATAAAAATTTAGATCCATTAAGGAAATTGGATCTTTATGAAAACATTTGATCTTTTGAAAATTAAATCTAGTTTTTACCCTAGATAAGTTTTCCGGAATAACCCTTTACCGGTGTTTGCAAAATATTTTTGTGGGTTTGGTGGGTTTCAAATTTGAAAATTTTAGCTCAAAACTTGCGGTTTTGTGTCACCCACTTGCTAACCTTGTATTCGGAAAGCAACACGTCCAGTTTACTTGTTCCGTATATTACCTTTCGGCAAACTACCGTCCGGTTGTAAAGGAAAGCGTTGAACAAGCAACTGTTAAGGCAATGTCCCGTGACATGCTTTTGATTATGGTCTATAACGTGTCGGACGCAATTACTATCCTTGGTAGGAGCAATAGTAAAGCTCACCCTTATAATTTTTCGGTCTGGCACAAGGTCCTGTCTTTGACCATGCTATGCAACCACCGTTCTTACGGTTGACACCCGATTTAGTTCAGGTGACCTAATGAATTCCAGGTGAATTCCTAGGATTTTACGTTCAATGGTAATGAACGCATTGAAAATAGGGTTTTCAGAAAACAAATCGGTTTATAATTTTGATCAAAATATTTTCTCGTTCAAGCTCGAGTTTAGATATCATTGAATTCCATGAGTTTGAATTCTCAATCTTTAAGGTCAATCTCAAGGATTGAGTAATATCAGTCTTAAAAGCTGATTTTTAATCTTTAAGGAGATTATCCTTTCTGGGGATCTGATTCATTAGTCTTATCCAGCTAATTTGCACGGTGCCTCCCCATTGTACGAGATAAATCCTTCTCATGGTTAGGATAAATCTGACCACTTGGCGACCCTGTTTAATGCTGAGGTCCGTGGATTTCCTGCTGATTTTAGTGATGACTTTTCTAGATTTTTCGTCAACCTACAGCTGGTCTGAACGACAACTTCATGATCAAGAAGCGCGTGTCTTTTTCGGAAGACTTTACTTCCTTTTAGTGATGGAATTGATTCATCGTGTAGATCCATCTCTTCTTTTCTTTCATCGGGTAAAACAGTTTAGTTTAGTCCAAAGCAAAAGTATTTTCAGTTATTTGTTACAAATATATGTGGCATATGTTTAAAATAACTTGGTAAATTTTCCCACACTTGGCTTTTTATTTTTCTTTTTATCGTCCTCTATTCCATTTTAAATGAATTTTGACATTTTAGTTTGTTTCTCAATTTATGTCCTTTCCGAGGTAACAATAATTTCGGTGTTAAAACCTAGTTTTATCGTTCATAAATATGTATAAACATGATTTTAATTCATTTAATTGAAAATTTTGAAAAATTTTACTAGAATTGGGTAGTCAGTATATAAGACTAGGGCTGTTCTTTTTTTATCAGAGAGCACTAGATTCTAATACAACTACTGCTTTACTAGTATTTTTAATGGTAACCAAGTGTTTAATATAAAAATTTTTAAAATCCGAAAGAATTTAACCCCTTCCCACACTTAAGATCTTGCAATGCCCTCATTTGCAAGAAATCAGTAACAATTTAAATTATTGAGGGTGATTTGTGTGAAAATGATTAAATTTTTACCAAAGTTTCCAAATATATTGGCGTTTGTTTGCTGAATGATAAATGGTGCACGTCATTTGTTCATTCCGTCTTGTTGTTATTTCACATACATTTTGCATCATTGTCGTCAAAATTACTTGCTTTTGCTGAACTTAATGCCAGTCTTTGAAAACGCGTTGTTTTACCCTGTTTTGTGCATAAAATAGAATACGTACAATACAAATATAATCATACATGCAATTTGTAATGGAACTTTGGCATCCCACTTTCAAACTATAAGAAAAATATTAGTACACAATAATAATAAAATATCCAACATTACATAAACATAATAAAATGTTAAGTGTTTAAAATAAAAATAAAAATTACCACTTATCTCTACTGATCAGGAGGTGGGTTAGGAGGAAAATTAGGATATGGATCCCAATTCATGTTCGCGTCCGGGTTCCATGGCTGATTATAGGTGTACTGGTATGCTGCGTCATAATCATATGAATCATAGGGTGGTCTCATCTCTGGCTGATGTGCGGGATAGTATGCGGGTCGGGTCGGATAATACATCTCACCAGGCTGCAACTGGCTTATAATTTGGCGCTGATGATAATCCCATCGGTCATGCTCTCGTTGCCGGGAATGCTCGTAGTCATTCCGGCGTTGCCATGCCTCGTACTGCATATGCCTATCATAGTTCGTCATGTATTCATCCTCCATACGAATACCTAAGTCAAGAGCAGTCTCCCGAACAACTCCTATAATGTTGTTCGCCTCCTCCATCTCGTCATCCGAACCTCTCTCTACCTGTCGCTGAGGTCCCTCGTATCGATATACCCGACCACGTCTCATCAATAATACCCTTGCACCGTGATAAAGGTTTGAACTTATAGTTTCACCTCCGTCCTCTATTTCGTTCATTGGACCCCCTTGGTGCTTATCTACACCTAAATACTCTCCAATGAGAGTAATGAAAATACCACCACCTATAATACTCCCCGATTTCATCCCCGAAACTACATTAGCGAGATAATAACCAACACAATAGGGAATGTTAACGAAACTCCTCGGGTCTCTAATACACTTAAGGTAGAACAAATCGTTTACGGTCAATTTCTCCTTATTCCTACCCCTTTGTGTAATTGTGTTTGCTAAGAATCTATGAATCACCCGGAGTTCAGCTCTGTCTATATCTAAGTATGTATGATTTCCACTGGCGTGAAATTCATTAAAGTGTGACATACGCCTCCAGACAGCGTTAACATCAAATTCCCTATCTACCCTTTCTCCTTGGGCAATCAGGCTATTACAGTCGGGGCTCAAAAGTTCAGCAGGGGTGTAAATCTGTAAGGCCCTGGCTAAATCTATCATGGACATTCTGTACATGCGTCCACCTAACAGAAATCTAATAAAGCTTCTATCATCTATCCTCCTAACATCACTGTTTAACTTAATAGTACTAAGTAATTCTATACACCATTCCCTATATATGGTTCTACGAATGGAAAATAGGCGCATCCAATCGTTAAACTGAGAATTACCATACCTTTGCACCAATAATCCCCGAATCGGTTCGGCAAGGTCAACTGTTTCCAAAGGTACCCAGTCAATTGCCCTTGGCATTTCAACAACCTTAAAGTAGAGAATGTGCATGTTCTTTTGATAATCTGGATACTCTATCCAACATCTATCAAATCTCAGATTTGGGTGTAACTGATCTTCATTAATGTCTAAACTCAGAATCCTTTGATGTGGAGCGAATTGAC
Source organism: Rutidosis leptorrhynchoides (assembly GCF_046630445.1). NCBI lineage: Eukaryota > Viridiplantae > Streptophyta > Magnoliopsida > Asterales > Asteraceae > Rutidosis > Rutidosis leptorrhynchoides. Next base: position 79,662,040 of record NC_092341.1, on the reverse strand, counting down.
GAAACTGATTCACGAATAATTGATCTTGATCGTAATATGGAATATGTTGCTCCTCCTGTTCTTCTTCTTCTTGTTGCATATGTTGTTCTTGTTCATGAAACATTTGCGGTTCGGGCTCTGGTTGCCTGGATGATGATGCTCCTGAACCTCCAGTATCGGCTTTCTGCAAAACACATTAAACACAAAATTTTTGCATCCAAATATGCATTAGTGTTAGCAAAATAATAACTTGAAACAATTATGATGACATGTTCAATTCATAACATATTTTATACATATTTTCCTAAAAATAACAATTATATACTTTTACATACGAAAATGTGTACAATGTTTTATCACATTTAAACTCTTAAACATGTCAACAATAATTATTATAACAATTAAACACTTGTTACATGGCATTCAAATCAAACTAGTGCTCATTTTCTTATTTTTGTCAAGTCTACACTTTGTCAAATAAGCATATACGAAAAATGTACATCAAGTTCATAAGCATTTATCTTAAATAACATGCCAAAATAATCACTACTAGCAATGAAACAAGTTTCAAATGGCCTTTATATCAAATTATCCAAGTTCATGAATTTTTAGACTTAAAAAGTCTACTTTAATTCTCAAAAACATGTTTAGGCTCAAAGTTTGGATCAATTAACTACCTAAACATGTTACACTACTTAATTTAGCAACAATTCATGACAAAAATCGGCCATAACCTGTTTATATCAAAAAGCCCCAAATTGCTCAAGAACACAAACCCTAGATTCTTAAAAATTTGAAGTTTTTAGCTTCAATTCATGTTAAATAGCTTCTATCTAGGATATACATGCATAATATAACAACAATTTAGCTCTAATTACACCTAAATTTAACAAAATCAAAATATAAATTTTCTAGCTCAAGAACACAAAAATTCGAATTTAAAGAGATTAGGGGTGAAATCTTTACCTTTCTCCTGAAGGGGTTGAGACTACTGAATCTAGGCATGATTATTGTGAAGTTTTGCAAGAAATTTGGTGAAAAATGGCGGATTTTTGAGAGAGTTTGGGAGAGTTTTCGTGTATATGTGTGTGTATTGTGAAAGAAGCAGAACTCGGCTGCTTTTTGATCCTGTCCAGTTTTTAACAGCCATGCGAGTCGCATGGCTTAAGCCTTTCCCCCATGCGACTCGCATGGGGGTATTTTCCAGAATTTTTTTTTTTTTTTTTTTTTTTTTTTTTTTTTTTTTTTTTTTTTTTTTTATATAAACCTTATACTTTTAAAACATATAATTAAATAAAATTTTAAAAATTTTGTTTCTTTTTAAGACGAAGTCGTTTCGGGACGATGCCCTAGTCCGTCCCTCGACAAAATTTTAAAATTTGTCTTTTTGTAGCGATTGTTTTAAAAGCTAAGATTTTTGGGTTTTTTTTTAATGTTTTTGGCATACTTTAAATCAATAAGATTAAAAATAATGATAATAAAAGTTCTCGTCCCTCCCTCGGGTAAAGCAATTTCGGTTCAAAGACCTAGTCTTCAACTTACGACGAATTTTAAAAATCATATTCTTAACTTAATGAGATAAAGTAAATTTTTGTTTTTAAATTCACACAACTTAAATATAAAATTCAAAATTAAAAAAAATAAAAATTAAAAATTCACACCAAACTTAAAATTTGAAATGCATAAAATTAAAATTCATATTTTAAAAATTAAAAATTCACACCAAACTTAATTTAAAAATTCATAAATTCATATCAAACTTATATTAATTTTTCAAATATTTATAATTTAAATATATTGTTTTTACAAAGTTTACAATATTAATTTAAGATTTAAATATTAATTTTAAAAAAACATGGTAAAAATAAAATTAAAAATCTTTTTGTCTTTTTATCCCACTTTAATTAATCAAATATTATCAAAAATATGCGCCCCTCTTTTCGGTAAAGTAATTTCGGTTCCAAGACCTAATTTAACTCATGACGAATTTTTGAAATATTTTGGTTTGATTGTTTAAAGATATTTATACCTTAAGAATAAACGTTAAATTTCGCAGTGATGTAATAAATTTTTGAATGATATCAATAATTTCGGTCGCCAAACCTAATTTTATTTAATACCAATTTAATACTTTTTAGCGAACAAATTAGCGTTTATTATCAAAAGGTTAAAAATAAAAATAAAATTAAAAACTGTACAGACATACCTGTGAAATAGATTTCTTAGTTATATGATCTATTATATTCATAAGATAGTCGGTTTAATTGGTCTTCCATGGCTGCATAGGCGTAACCTCGAGCATTCATTGTCTTTTCTTCTAAACATATGAACGGTCCGTCTCTGCATAAAGTAACAAATTCGGTATTTGAATAGGTTTGATTATTTGAACATTTACCTCCATGTGACCATTTTCCGCATTTGTGACATCGTTCTAGATGTCGTGCTCTTCTTTTCGCTGCGGATTTTGATTTTCCTTTACCAAATTGTAACTTATTATCTTCGCATCTGGATCCTTTTCTAACTCCGTCCATTCTTTCTCTGATTACTGATACTAATTCACTCGGTAGTATGTCATTATTACGTTTAGTGATCAAAGCGTGTAGCATTAGACCATGGTTTAGTTCACAGGCAGTCTTCATTTCGTAAAAACCTAAAAAAAATAAAAATTCAGAATGGGGGGAGAAGACTAGTTCTTTAGGGTCTGCTAGGGAAAGACCATACGTGTTCCATTTTCGAGAACTACACGAAAACAGACAATCTAACTCTAACAGAAATACATATTATCCTTTACAGACTTGATTCTCCCCACACTTAGTTAGCTGTGGTATTGAAATTGTGATTAACTTCGTTGTCGACTTCCATCGGACCATGTATGTAATGTTTAACTCTGTGACCATTAACTTTAAATTCAATCCCATTTGAATTTATTAATTCTATCGTTCCGTATGGGAAAACTCTTTTGACTATGAATGGTCCAGACCATCTTGATTTCAATTTGCCAGGAAATAGCTTGAATCGTGAATTGAAAAGAAGAACTCTGTCTCCTTCTTTGAATTCTTTTGAACTTCTGATTCTTTTATCATGCCATTTCTTCGTTCTTTCTTTATAGATTAACGAATTTTCGTATGCTTCATGTCTTAATTCTTCTAATTCGTTTAGTTGACTTAATCGTAGACGTCCGGCTTCATGTAAATCAAGATTACATGTCTTCAAAGCCCAAAATGCTTTGTGTTCAATTTCTACTGGAAGATGACACGCTTTTCCATAAACAAGTCTAAAAGGTGTGGTTCCAATTGGAGTTTTGTAGGCTGTTCTAAAAGCCCAGAGTGCATCCTCCAATTTAATGGACCATTCCTTCGGATTTGATCCTACGGTTTTCTCTAGAATACGTTTTAAAGCTCGGTTTGTATTTTCAACTTGTCCACTTGTTTGTGGATGATATGCGGTGGAGATTTTATGAGTTACTCCATATCTTTTAAGAACTTTCTCAAGTTGATTATTACAAAAATGAGTTCCCCGATCACTTATTAAAGCTTTCGGTGTTCCAAACCTTGCAAAAAGACGTTTTAAAAAGTTGACTACAACTCGTGCATCGTTAGTTGGGAGAGCTTGTGCTTCCGCCCATTTAGATACATAATCAATGGCTACGAGTATATATAAATTATTATGAGATTTTGGAAATGGACCCATAAAGTCAATACCCCAAATGTCAAATACTTCACATACTTGGATGACATTTTGTGGCATTTCATCACGTTGACTTATTTTTCCGGCCCTTTGACATGCATCACAGGATTTGTAGAGAAGGTGTGCGTCTTTGTAAATTGTAGGCCAATAGAATCCAGCTTCATAAACTTTTCTTGCTGTTAGTTGAGGCCCATAATGCCCTCCTGTTGGTCCTGTGTGACAATGGTTTAAAATTTTACTAGCTTCATCTCCAAATACACATCGGCGTATTATTCCATCGGGACAACTTTTAAACAGATGTGGATCTTCCCAGAAATAGTGTTTTATATCACTGAAGAATTTCTTTCGTCTTTGGTACGATAATCCTTTTTCAAGGAATCCACAAACTAAGTAGTTTGCATAATCTGCAAACCATGGGATTTCTTTATAATCTATCTTCAATAGATATTCATCAGGAAAGTTGTCTTGTATGGCCGATTCATTCAGAACTTCTAATTCGGGATTTTCAAGACGAGAAAGATGATCAGCGGCGAGATTTTCTGCTCCCTTTTTATCTCGGATTTCAATATCAAACTCTTGTAAGAGTAAGATCCAACGGATTAATCTTGGTTTAGCATCTTGTTTTGAAAATAGGTATCTAAGAGCAGAATGGTCGGTATAGACCACCGTTTTTGCTAGAACGAGATATGATCGAAATTTGTCAAAAGCAAAGACAATAGCAAGGAGTTCTTTTTCAGTAGTTGTATAGTTCGTTTGTGCTCCTTGTAATGTCTTACTAGCATAATATATAGGTTGAAATCGTTTTTCAATCCTTTGTCCTAAAACGGCTCCCATTGCAAAATCACTTGCATCGCACATTAGTTCAAATGGTAGATTCCAATTTGGTGTTATCATGATCGGTGCATTAGTGAGTTTCTCTTTAAGAATATTAAAAGATTTGATACACTCATCTGAAAAGATGAATGGCGCATCCTTTTCTAGGAGTTTATTCATAGGAGTGGCAATTTTAGAAAAATCTTTTATAAAACGTCGGTAAAAACCGGCATGCCCTAGAAAACTCCTAACTCCTCTAACATTGGTGGGATGTGGAAGTTTAGCAATTACATCTACTTTAGCTCTATCCACTTCAATTCCTTCTTTTGAAATTTTATGTCCAAGAACGATGCCTTCTTTAACCATGAAATGGCATTTCTCCCAATTAAGTACTAGATTTGATTTTTCGCATCTAATTAGCATTCGTTCCAGATTAACTAGACATGATTTAAATGTATCACCGAAGACTGAAAAGTCATCCATGAATACTTCCATGCATTCTTCTATCATGTCATGAAAAATCGCCATCATACACCTTTGAAAGGTTGCAGGGGCGTTACAAAGTCCAAATGGCATGCGTTTGTAAGCAAAAGTACCATAAGGGCACGTGAATGTGGTTTTCTCTTGATCCTCGGGTGCTATTGGAATTTGAAAATATCCGGAAAATCCATCTAGAAAACAATAGTAACTATTTCCGGCTAATCTTTCCAACATTTGATCTATGAAAGGTAAGGGAAAGTGATCTTTTCTGGTGGCGTCATTTAATTTTCTATAATCAATACATACACGCCATCCTGTTACAGTCCTAGTAGGAATAAGCTCATTTTTCTCATTTGTGATGACAGTCATGCCACCCTTCTTAGGCACGCATTGAACTGGGCTTACCCATGGACTATCAGAGATTGGATAAATTAAACCTGCATCTAGCAGTTTAATAATCTCTTTTTTAACTACATCTTGCATATTAGGATTTAGTCTTCGTTGGCGTTGCACATACGTTTTATGACCTTCTTCCATAAGGATTTTATGTGTGCAATACGAAGGACTTATTCCTTTAATATCATGAATCTTCCATGCAATGGCTGGTTTATGAGCTTTCAACACAGAAATGAGTTGTGATTTCTCATTTTCAGTAAGAGAAGACGATATTATTACAGGTAATTCAGATTCACCATGTAAATAAGCGTATTCCAAATGGTTTGGAAGTGGCTTTAACTCTAATTTCGGAGGTTCTTCTATCGATGATTTATATCGATATCTGTCTTCTTCTTTTAGCATTTGAATTTCTTCTGTTGTTGGTTCATATCCATTAGCTATAAGTGTAGCTAACATTTCAGCTTCATCAATTGGTTCATTTCCTTCTCCTAAAGAACATTCTCCTGTTCCTTGTAATTCTGGAAATTCTTCTAATAATTCTGCATGTGCATCTATAGTTTGAATATAATAACATGTATCATCTGCAGATTGTGGTTGTTGCATTGCTCTATCAACTGAAAAGGTAACACTCTCATCCTCTATACTTAGGGTCAGTTTCTTACCGAACACGTCTATCATTGCTTTAGCCGTGTTTAAGAATGGTCTTCCTAATATGAGAGGAACTTGAGAATCTTCTTCCATGTCCAAAACAACAAAATCTACTGGAAATACTAAAGTACCAACTTTAACTAGCATGTTCTCCATTATCCCTCTAGGATATTTTATTGATCTATCGGCTAGTTGTATGCTTATTCTGGTTGGTTTTAATTCTCCAAGGTCTAATTTAGCGTATAGTGAATACGGCATTAGATTTATACTAGCACCTAAATCTGCCAATGCTTCTATTGAACTAAGACTACCCAGAAAACATGGAATTGTGAAACTTCCTGGATCAGATAGTTTTTCTGGTATCTTATTCAACAGCACTGCTGAACAATTAGCATTCATAGTAACAGCCGAGAGTTCTTCCATTTTCTTTCTATTTGAGATTAGATCTTTCAAGAATTTAGCATACCTTGGCATTCCTGAAATCACATCAATGAAAGGAAGATTTACATTTATCTGTTTAAACATATCCAAGAATTTGGATTGCTCGGCTTCAAGTTTTTCCTTCTTCATTTTACTCGGGTAAGGAAGTGGTGGTTGGTATGGTTTAACATAAGGTTTATCCTTAACTGTGTTATCTTCATTAACCTTTTCAACTACCGGTTCTTTTTCCTTATCTTGATCAGGTTTTGGTTCTTGTGGAGTAGGAATAGTTTCATCAGAAGTTACAGGTATTTCAGGTGGTTTAAGTGTTGTACCACTTCTTGTGGTAATAGCTTTAGCTGTTTCATTCCGGGGGTTAGCGTTTGTATCACTAGGTAAACTTCCCGGTTTTCTTTCACCTATTAACCTTGCTAGGTTACTTACTTCTTGTTCCAGATTTTGAATAGAAGCTTGTTGATTTCTAAATGCTTGAGCATTTTGTTCATTGGTTTGTTTTTGAGATGTGAAAAACTGCGTTTGAGTTTCAACTAGCTTCGTCATCATATCTTCTAAATTCGGCTTTTTATCATCGGTTTGTTGTGGTGGTTTGTTTTGAAAATTCGGTCTTTGCTGATTATAAGTATTATTGGATACTTGTTGATTGCTAGGACCTTGTTGGTTGTTGTATGGAATATTTCGGTTATAATTCTGGTTTTGGTTGTAAATAGGTCTTGGCGGTTGATAATTATTCTGATAATTATTTCCAGGCCTTTGGTTTATGTATGAAATATTCTCTCTTTGTTCCATTGTTAATTCAATACTGAGACAATCTTTTGTCAAATGTGGTCCTCCACACTGCTCACAACTAATTCGTATTGAGTGAATATCCTTAGTCATCTTTTCCATTCGTCTCTCCACAGCGTCTATCTTTGCGGAAATGGAATCTAAGTCATGGCTAGAATCGGCTCTAGCTGCTTTAGATGATCTAATGATATCTTTTTCTTGGTGCCACTCATGTGAGTGGGAAGCAGTGTTATCAATAATTTTGTAAGCATCAGTTTCGGTTTTCTTCATAATAGAACCACCAGCTGCTATATCTATGTCTTTTCTTGTAGTGATGTCGCATCCTTGGTAGAATATTTGTACTATTTGACAAGTGTCTAAACCATGTTGCGGACATCCTCTTAATAACTTTCCATATCTTGTCCACGCCTCATATAGAGTTTCATTTGGCTTCTGTGTGAACGTAACAATTTCTGCTTGAAGTCTTACGGCTTTAGATGCGGGAAAAAATTGTTTAAGAAATTTGTCAATTAAAACATCCCATGTATCGATCGCCCCTTCAGGTAACGATTCCAACCAATCTTTGGCTTCTCCCTTTAAAGTCCAGGGAAATAACATGAGATATATCTGTTCATCCTCCACTTCTCGTATTTTAAATAGTGTGCAGATCCTATTAAAGGTACGTAGATGTTCATTTGGATCTTCCTTCGGCGCACCACTAAATTGGCATTGATTAGTCACCATGTGTAGAATTTGTCCTTTGATTTCATAATCTGGCGCATTAATGTCTGGATGAGTAATTGCGTGACCTTGGCCAGTGCGTTTAGCTCTCATTCGGTCTTCCATACTTAAAGGTTCCAGATTCTCCATAATTGAATTTGTTGAATCGGTATCACTGAATGATTCTGATTTAATAGTTCGTTCCTCAACAATCTCTGTTTGAATGATTGGTGGTTCCGGAGGAAAGTTTAATGGTTCAGGATCTATGAACCGTTCCTGAATATTTTCTGGATTCTCAATTGTGAGGTCGGGTTCAAAAAATGGATTATCGGTATTTTGAACTGAAGTACTTGGTCGACTGGATGACGATTCTAAAGAAAAATCAACGGCGGTTATATTTGTTAAACGATGTCTTGATCGAGTTACAGGTGGTGAACGTACAAAAGGTGATGAACGTCTTGCTCGGTGCATTCACAGAATATCCTATTAGTTTTTAAAAGGAAAGAAAAATTATAATAAGTTATCCAATCAATAGACTTTTCTGATTTTGCCCACGTTTCGAATAGCCAAAAGATGCAGCAGAGGGGCAGGATTCGTTTGGTCTCAATATAATTGAGGACTGTTTGGCTCCAATAACCCGGTCCACGTACAAATCCAACTATTACTACGAACCAGAAAATTTTGATGTCTATCAATTTAATTACTTAAAATAAATTTTCGTAATTTTAAGAAATTTAGATAAGAAGTAGAATAAAATTCTAAGTCCTAAAACTAGAATAGCGAGAAATAAGAGAGAAAAAGATTTCGTCGAAAAAGGTCGAAAAAGAAAAATGGTTGAAAAATAAAAGGTGACGGAAAAATAAAAGAAACTTATAAAAACTTAAAAATACTTAACTAATTTAACCTTATTACTACAACTAACTTAAAATTATAATCGCAAATTGATATTACTAATTGGAATGATAATTGATACATAGTAAAAGGTCTAAAAATATTAAAGCTTACAGGAAAAACTAAATCCCAAATGGAAATAACTTAAAAAGAAACTAAAACTTAAAAAGGCGTCGCAAAATTCTAAAGCACTTAAATCTTAGTCTAAAGAAAAAGTTCTTAAGGAATTTTACGGCAAAGCCTAAAAATCTAGGAGTAAAAATAACTATAGCAAAAACTAAGTTTAAAATTAAATATGAGTTAGAAATACAAATATTACGCTACAACGATTAAAAAGGTACAAAATATTAAAAGTTATTAAAAGTTATAAAAATATTAGATTTTATAAAAATATTATTTTTATATTTTATAATTTAAAGTATTAAGTATTATATAATTAAAACTAGTTAAAAGTAATAATTAATTTAAATAACTAAAACTTAATTAATAATAATAAATAAAACTAGGGTTTAAATAATAATAATCGGGAATTCTTTCGGATTTTAAAAATTTTTATATTAAACACTTGGTTACCATTAAAAATACTAGTAAAGCAGTAGTTGTATTAGAATCTAGTGCTCTCTGATAAAAAAAGAACAGCCCTAGTCTTATATACTGACTACCCAATTCTAGTAAAATTTTTCAAAATTTTCAATTAAATGAATTAAAATCATGTTTATACATATTTATGAACGATAAAACTAGGTTTTAACACCGAAATTATTGTTACCTCGGAAAGGACATAAATTGAGAAACAAACTAAAATGTCAAAATTCATTTAAAATGGAATAGAGGACGATAAAAAGAAAAATAAAAAGCCAAGTGTGGGAAAATTTACCAAGTTATTTTAAACATATGCCACATATATTTGTAACAAATAACTGAAAATACTTTTGCTTTGGACTAAACTAAACTGTTTTACCCGATGAAAGAAAAGAAGAGATGGATCTACACGATGAATCAATTCCATCACTAAAAGGAAGTAAAGTCTTCCGAAAAAGACACGCGCTTCTTGATCATGAAGTTGTCGTTCAGACCAGCTGTAGGTTGACGAAAAATCTAGAAAAGTCATCACTAAAATCAGCAGGAAATCCACGGACCTCAGCATTAAACAGGGTCGCCAAGTGGTCAGATTTATCCTAACCATGAGAAGGATTTATCTCGTACAATGGGGAGGCACCGTGCAAATTAGCTGGATAAGACTAATGAATCAGATCCCCAGAAAGGATAATCTCCTTAAAGATTAAAAATCAGCTTTTAAGACTGATATTACTCAATCCTTGAGATTGACCTTAAAGATTGAGAATTCAAACTCATGGAATTCAATGATATCTAAACTCGAGCTTGAACGAGAAAATATTTTGATCAAAATTATAAACCGATTTGTTTTCTGAAAACCCTATTTTCAATGCGTTCATTACCATTGAACGTAAAATCCTAGGAATTCACCTGGAATTCATTAGGTCACCTGAACTAAATCGGGTGTCAACCGTAAGAACGGTGGTTGCATAGCATGGTCAAAGACAGGACCTTGTGCCAGACCGAAAAATTATAAGGGTGAGCTTTACTATTGCTCCTACCAAGGATAGTAATTGCGTCCGACACGTTATAGACCATAATCAAAAGCATGTCACGGGACATTGCCTTAACAGTTGCTTGTTCAACGCTTTCCTTTACAACCGGACGGTAGTTTGCCGAAAGGTAATATACGGAACAAGTAAACTGGACGTGTTGCTTTCCGAATACAAGGTTAGCAAGTGGGTGACACAAAACCGCAAGTTTTGAGCTAAAATTTTCAAATTTGAAACCCACCAAACCCACAAAAATATTTTGCAAACACCGGTAAAGGGTTATTCCGGAAAACTTATCTAGGGTAAAAACTAGATTTAATTTTCAAAAGATCAAATGTTTTCATAAAGATCCAATTTCCTTAATGGATCTAAATTTTTATAGTCATGTGGGACTGTAAACCATATCGTCACTACCATTGTTTATACCGCCGTATAGAAATCACTGATGTACAAAGTATGAAGAATAAAGAAGTGATTCTAGTATTTCAAGACAATATTGCTTGAGGACAAGCAACGCTCAAGTGTGGGAATATTTGATAATGCTAAAAACGAACATATATTTCATAGCATTATTCCTCAAGAAAGACAAGCTTTTAGTTGCAATTGTTCTATTTACAAGTGATATTCGTTTAAATAATAAAAGGTGAAGACAAAAGGCAGATTCGACAAATTGAAGACAAAAAGGTCCAAAGAGCTAAAAAGTACAAGATACAATCAAAAAGGTTCAAAATATTGATGAGGAACGTCTCAAAATGACAAGAGTACAAGTTACAAGACGCAAAGTACACGATATAAAATAATACGCGAGGACGTCCGAAAATCCGGAACCGGGACCTGAGCCAAGAAGAAACGCCCGACGCAACGGACCAAAAATATCTAGTCTACTATGCACAAGAATATAATATAATATATATATAATTATATATAATTATATATTATATATATTATTATTATTATATTACGTCGGCAAGAAGAAAACAAAAGTAGTTGGCTGAATCCAGGGTGGCCATGCGACTCGCATGGCCAGAAGCACAAAACCATGCGAGTCGCATGGTGTGAGATTGCTGGTCAGGTCCTATAAATAGCCAGTTTTCTGACGAGTTTTTATCATCCTTTTTCTCTTCCTCTTCATAAGTAATATATATTTATATATATAATTTATATTTTAATTTTAATTATAATTCTAATAATAAGGGTATGTTAGCAAATGTTGTAAGGGTGTAAGTCGAAATTCTGTCCGTGTAACGCTACGCTATTTTTAATCATTGTAAGTTATGTTCAACCTTTTTATATTAATGTCTCGTAGCTAAGTTATTATTATGCTTATTTAAAACGAAGTAATCATGATGTTGGGCTAATTACTAAAATTGGGTAATTGGGCTTTGTACCATAATTGGGGTTTGGATAAAAGAACGACACTTGTGGAAACTAGACTATGGGCTATTAATGGGCTTTATATTTGTTTAACTAAATGAAAGTTTGTTAATGTTAATATAAAGATTTACAATTGGGCGTCCCTATAAATTACCATATACACTCGATCGGACACGATGGGCGGGGTATTTATATGTACGAATAATCGTTCATTTAACCGGACACGGGGATGGATTAATAGCCACTAGAATAATTAAAACAGGGGTGAAATTACATTCAAGGGTAATTGGTGTAATTGTTAACAAAGTAGTAAAACCTTGGTTTACACGCAGTCGATAACCTGGTGTATTCATTAAACAAAGTATTAAAACCTTGTTACAATTCGAATCCCCAATTAGTTGGAATATTTATCTTCAGGTATAATAATAATTTGACAAGGACACTTGCAATTTATATTTATGACTGATGGACTGTTATGGACAAAAACTAGACGGACATATTGAATAATCCAGGACAAAGGACAATTAACCCATGGGCATAAAACTAAAATCAACACATCAACATCATGATTACGGAAGTTTAAATAAGCATAATTCTTTTATTTCATATTTTATTTCCTTTATTTTATATTTAATTGCACTTCTAATTATCGCACCTTTATTTACTTTTATTTTATTTAATCGCACTTTTAATTATCGTACTTTTAATTATCGCAATTTAATTTTTATCGCATTTTTTATTATTCGCAATTTCATTATCGTTATTTACTTTACGCTTTAATTTAAAGTCTTGTATTTATTTTATATTTTACATTAGGTTTTAACTGCGACTAAAGTTTTAAAATCGACAAACCGGTCATTAAACGGTAAAAACCCCCCTTTATAATAATAATATTACTTATATATATATTTGTATTTTTATAAAAGTAAACTAATATAGCGTTGAGCTTTGCTTAAAGATTTCCCTGTGGAACGAACCGGACTTACTAAAAACTACACTACTGTACGATTAGGTACACTGCCTATAAGTGTTGTAGCAAGGTTTAAGTATATCCATTCTATAAATAAATAAATATCTTGTGTAAAATTGTATCGTATTTAATAGTATTTTCTGCTAAAATTTAATAGTATTTTATACCCCTCTGCTTTGACATCAAGTATTTTTGAAATAATAATAATAAATTAATACGCATTAAATGCAAAATTAGGGTTTGAATGTGGCCCTGTCAGACCCTTCATGCGAGTCGCATGGTTTTAGGGGTTGGGTCATGCGAGTCGCATGACTGAACTGGACCAGTTCAACTGGACTGGTTCAAATGACGGGTCACGTATTATTTTATATTTAATTTCTTTTTTTCTATATGTTTTTTTTTTATTTTTAAACAAAAATATAAATTTTACAAAAACTAATTATAACTTAAAAATTAAAAATATGGCGTTTCGCTTCGGCGAAAATGAGTCCCCGGCAGCGGCGCCAAAAATACTTGATGTCAAAGCAGAGGGGTATAAAATACTATTAAATTTTAGCAGAAAATACTATTAAATACGATACAATTTTACACAAGATATTTATTTATTTATAGAATGGATATACTTAAACCTTGCTACAACACTTATAGGCAGTGTACCTAATCGTACAGTAGTGTAGTTTTTAGTAAGTCCGGTTCGTTCCACAGGGAAATCTTTAAGCAAAGCTCAACGCTATATTAGTTTACTTTTATAAAAATACAAATATATATATAAGTAATATTATTATTATAAAGGGGGGTTTTTACCGTTTAATGACCGGTTTGTCGATTTTAAAACTTTAGTCGCAGTTAAAACCTAATGTAAAATATAAAATAAATACAAGACTTTAAATTAAAGCGTAAAGTAAATAACGATAATGAAATTGCGAATAATAAAAAATGCGATAAAAATTAAATTGCGATAATTAAAAGTACGATAATTAAAAGTGCGATTAAATAAAATAAAAGTAAATAAAGGTGCGATAATTAGAAGTGCAATTAAATATAAAATAAAGGAAATAAAATATGAAATAAAAGAATTATGCTTATTTAAACTTCCGTAATCATGATGTTGATGTGTTGATTTTAGTTTTATGCCCATGGGTTAATTGTCCTTTGTCCTGGATTATTCAATATGTCCGTCTAGTTTTTGTCCATAACAGTCCATCAGTCATAAATATAAATTGCAAGTGTCCTTGTCAAATTATTATTATACCTGAAGATAAATATTCCAACTAATTGGGGATTCGAATTGTAACAAGGTTTTAATACTTTGTTTAATGAATACACCAGGTTATCGACTGCGTGTAAACCAAGGTTTTACTACTTTGTTAACAATTACACCAATTACCCTTGAATGTAATTTCACCCCTGTTTTAATTATTCTAGTGGCTATTAATCCATCCCCGTGTCCGGTTAAATGAACGATTATTCGTACATATAAATACCCCGCCCATCGTGTCCGATCGAGTGTATATGGTAATTTATAGGGACGCCCAATTGTAAATCTTTATATTAACATTAACAAACTTTCATTTAGTTAAACAAATATAAAGCCCATTAATAGCCCATAGTCTAGTTTCCACAAGTGTCGTTCTTTTATCCAAACCCCAATTATGGTACAAAGCCCAATTACCCAATTTTAGTAATTAGCCCAACATCATGATTACTTCGTTTTAAATAAGCATAATAATAACTTAGCTACGAGACATTAATATAAAAAGGTTGAACATAACTTACAATGATTAAAAATAGCGTAGCGTTACACGGACAGAATTTCGACTTACACCCTTACAACATTTGCTAACATACCCTTATTATTAGAATTATAATTAAAATTAAAATATAAATTATATATATAAATATATATTACTTATGAAGAGGAAGAGAAAAAGGATGATAAAAACTCGTCAGAAAACTGGCTATTTATAGGACCTGACCAGCAATCTCACACCATGCGACTCGCATGGTTTTGTGCTTCTGGCCATGCGAGTCGCATGGCCACCCTGGATTCAGCCAACTACTTTTGTTTTCTTCTTGCCGACGTAATATAATAATAATAATATATATAATATATAATTATATATAATTATATATATATTATATTATATTCTTGTGCATAGTAGACTAGATATTTTTGGTCCGTTGCGTCGGGCGTTTCTTCTTGGCTCAGGTCCCGGTTCCGGATTTTCGGACGTCCTCGCGTATTATTTTATATCGTGTACTTTGCGTCTTGTAACTTGTACTCTTGTCATTTTGAGACGTTCCTCATCAATATTTTGAACCTTTTTGATTGTATCTTGTACTTTTTAGCTCTTTGGACCTTTTTGTCTTCAATTTGTCGAATCTGCCTTTTGTCTTCACCTTTTATTATTTAAACGAATATCACTTGTAAATAGAACAATTGCAACTAAAAGCTTGTCTTTCTTGAGGAATAATGCTATGAAATATATGTTCGTTTTTAGCATTATCACAATCTTAAATATTTCGCTACCCAATTTAATTTCTCGATTCCGGCATATATAATCTGCTGAAATTAATTTACCGTTTGCTAATTCGAGTAAAAATTACTATCCAACGGCGTCAATGGACAACTTAATTTAGCACAAAAATATCTACTCATATAGCTTCTATCCGTACCCGAATCAAATAAAACGTAAGCAGATTTATTGTCAATAAGAAACGTACCCGTAACAAGCTCCGGGTCTTCCTGTGCCTCTGCCGCATTAATATTGAAAACTCTTTCGCGGCCTTGTCCATTCGTGTTCTCCTGGTTCGGGCAATTTCTAATAATGTGGCCCGGTTTTCCACATTTATAACAAACTACATTGGCATAACTTGCTCCGACACTACTTGCTCCACCATTACTCGTTCTGACACCATTTGTTCCTTTCGTTCTGTTAACCCCTGGTCCGTAGACCTCACACTTCACCGCGCTATGACCATTTCTTTTACACTTGTTGTAAAATTTGGTGCAGAACCCCGAGTGATACTTTTTACACCTTTGGCATAGCTGCTTCTGATTGTTGTTGTTGTTGTTGTTGTTGTTGTTGTTGTTGTTGTTGCGGTTATTATTGTTGTTGGGATGATTGTTGTAGTTGTTGTTGTTGTTGTTGGGCCGTTTGTTGTAGTTGCTATTGATGTTGCGATTGTTGGGATAGTTGTTGCGATTATTGTTGTAATTGCTGTTGTTGTTGTATTGGTGATTCTTATCACCGTTTTCCTCCCACTTTCTTTTGACTTGCTTCACATTGGCCTCTTCAGCAGTCTGTTCTTTAATTCTTTCTTCAATCTGGTTCACTAGTTTGTGAGCCATTCTACATGCCTGTTGTATGGAGGCGGGCTCGTGTGAACTTATATCTTCTTGGATTCTTTCCGGTAATCCTTTCACAAACACGTCGATCTTCTCTTCCTTATCTTCGAACGCTCCCGGACACAATAGGCACAATTCTGTGAATCGTCTTTCATACGTGGTAATATCAAATCCTTGGGTTCGTAACCCTCTAAGTTCTGTCTTGAGCTTATTGACCTCGGTTCTGGGATGGTACATCTCGTTCATCAAGTGCTTGAATGCTGACCACGGTAGTGCGTAAGCATCATCTTGTCCCACTTGCTCTAGAAAGGTATTCCACCATGTTAACGCAGTACCGGTGAAGGTATGCGTAGCGTAATTCACTTTGTCCTCTTCAGTACACTTACTTATGGCAAACACCGATTCGACCTTCTCAGTCCACCGTTTCAATCCGATCGGTCCTTCGGTTCCATCAAATTCCAAAGGTTTGCAGGTAGTGAATTCTTTGTAGGTGCATCCTACACGATTTCCTGTACTGCTAGATCCAAGGTTATTGTTGGTATGTAGCGCAGCCGGTACTGCGGCTATGTTTGAAGCAAGAAAGGCACGAAATTCCTCTTCGCTCATATTCAAGGTGTGTCGAGTAGTCGGTGCCATTTCCTTCAAAATAGTCAAATGAAACGAGTTAATCATATAGAATATCAAGAGTAGTCAACAGTATTTCGTAGCGTAATATGAACTTATTTATAAAAGCTCTTTCTTCATATTAGCGTTTTATACTCTTTAATTCGGGTAGTACCTACCCGTTAAGTTCATACTTAGTAGCTAACATACCATTTCAACTACTACAATTCTATATGAAAATCTAATCACAAAAAAAAATATCATATTCAAACCTTTATACAATAACTTGCAAACTTACAATACCGCTTTTTTTTTACATATAGCATGAAATATAGCACATAAAACTTTGATACAAATTAGTTGCGAAGATAATTCTAGTTAATAAATAAGGCGTTCCGCAAAGGCAATAAAGACACGTAATTCATACGTCCAGAAACAAGTCATGCATTCTGGTTTTACTAATACCACTTCCCATCCTTGGTTTTGTGGAACATAACCATTGTGACCGATAGTAAGACAATGTGTTGTAACGTCGTCAAAAGGATGAAGGTTACGTAATGACCAACAGTCTCGTAATAACCTAAAAACCTCATTTCTTACCCCAATTACCGACTCCGTCACTTGTGGAAACGTTTTGTTTAATAGTTGTAGCCCGATGTTATTGTTCTCACTTTGGTGAGAAGTGAACATTACTAACCCGTAAGCATAACATGCTTCTTTATGTTGCATGTTAGCCGCTTTTTCTAAATCACGAAGTCCTATATTCGAATATATTGAGTCAAAATAATTTCTTAACCCGTTGCGTAAAATATCATTTGGGTTCCCCGCAATATATGCGTCAAAGTAAACACATCGTAACTTATGGATTTCCCAATGTGATATCCCCCATCTTTCGAACGAAAGCCTTTTATAAATCAAGGCATTCTTGGAACGTTCTTCAAATGTTTTACAAACTGATCTCGCCTTAAATAGTTGTGCCGAGGAATTCTGACCGACTCTAGACAAGATTTCATCAATCATGTCTCTGGGTAGGTCTCTTAAAATATTGGGTTGTCTATCCATTTTGTGTTTTTATACTGTAAAATAGACAAGAGTTAGATTCATAAAAAAAAATACTTATTAATACAAGCAATTTTTACATATATCATAAAGCATAAGCACACTATATTACATATATTACACCACACGAATACAACTATCTTATTCTAACTCGCTCGTTTCTTCTTCTTCGGTTTTGGTTCATTTTTCCAAGTTTCTAGAGATATATGATGTTCCCCTAATACGAGCCGTCGTTTTCCACATTGGTTTAGAAAAACCTGGTGGTTTAGAGGTTCCCGGGTTATTGTCATAACTTAAGAAATACGAGTGTTGATGATACATATAAAGTTCATCGGGTTTGGAATCAAATTTCTCTATTTTTATGCCCTTTCCCTTATTGTTCTCTTTTTCCTTATTAAATTGTGTTGGGGTAATTTCTATAACATCATCAGAATCCTTGTCGGGATCCGATTCATCGGAGAATTGGTAATCCTCCCAATACTTTGCTTCCTTGGCGGAAACACCATTGACCATAATTAACTTTGGTCGGTTGGTTGAGGATTTTCTTCTACTTAACCGTTTTATTATTTCCCCCACTGGTTCTATTTCTTCTTCCGGTTCCGATTCTTCTTCCGGTTCCGATTCTTCTTCCGGTTCCGACTCTTCTTCCGGTTCCTCTTCGGGAACTTGTGAATCAGTCCACGAATCATTCCAATTTACATTTGACTCTTCATTATTATTAGGTAAGTCAATGGGACTTATTCTAGAGGTAGACATCTATCACATAATATCAAACGCGTTAAGAGATTAATATATCACATAATATTCACATGTTAAAAATATATAGTTTCCAACAAAATTTGTTAAGCAATCATTTTTCAAGTAAACACGGTCGAAGTCCAGACTCACTAATGAATCCTAACAAACTCAATAAGACACACTAATACAAAATTCTGGTTCTCTAAGACCAACGCTCGGATACCAACTGAAATGTCCCGTTCTTATTGATTAAAAACGTTCTATATTAATTGATTTCGTTGCCAGGTTTTGACCTCTATATGAGACGTTTTTCAAAGACTGCATTCATTTTAAAACAAACCATAACCTTTATTTCATCAATAAAGGTTTAAAAAGCTTTACGTAGATTATCAAATAATGATAATCTAAAATATCCTGTTTACACGCGACCATTACATAATGGTTTACAATACAAATATGTTACAACGAAATAAGTTTCTTGAATGCAGTTTTTACACAATATCATACAAGCATGGACTCCAAATCTCGTCCTTATTTAAGTATGCGACAGCGGAAGCTCTTAATAATCACTTGAGAATAAACATGCTTAAAATGTCAACAAAAATGTTGGTGAGTTATAGGTTTAACCTATATATTATCAAATCATAATAATGGACCACAAGATTTCATATTTCAATACACATCCCATACATAGAGATAAAAATCATTCATATGGTGAACACCTGGTAACCGACATTAACAAGATGCATATTTAGGAATATCCCCATCATTCCGGGACACCCTTCGGATATGATATAAATTTCGAAGTACTAAAGCATCCGGTACTTTGGATGGGGTTTGTTAGGCCCAATAGATCTATCTTTAGGATTCGCGTCAATTAGGGTGTATGTTCCCTAATTCTTAGATTACCAGACTTAATAAAAAGGGGCATATTCGATTTCAATAATTCAACCATAGAATGTAGTTTCACGTACTTGTGTCTATTTTGTAAATCATTTATAAAACCTGCATGTATTCTCATCCCAAAAATATTAGATTTTAAAAGTGGGACTATAACTCACTTTTATAGATTTTTTTACTTCGTCGGGAAGTAAGACTTGGCCACTGGTCGATTCACGAACCTATAACAAATATGTACATATATATCAAAGTATGTTCAAAATATATTTACAACACTTTTAATACATTTTGATGTTTTAAGTTTATTAAGTCAGCTGTCCTCGTTAGTAACCTACAACTAGTTGTCCACAGTTAGATGTACAGAAATAAATTGATGTATATTATCTTGAATCAATCCACGACCCAGTGTATACATATCTCAGTATTGATCACAACTCAAACTATATATATTTTGGAATCAACCTCAACCCTGTATAGCTAACTCCAACATTCACATATAGAGTGTCTATGGTTGTTCCGAAATATATATAGATGTGTCGACATGATAGGTCGAAACATTGTATACGTGTCTATGGTATCTCAAGATTACATAATACACAATACAAGTTGATTAAGCTATGGTTGGAATAGATTTGTTACCAATTTTCACGTAGCTAAAATGAGTAGTTTTTACCAATTTTGTTTTGCTCGCCATTTCTTCGTTTCTAATCCGTTTTGAGTGATTTAAGCGGCCACGGTTTCGTATTGAACTTGACTTTATGAAACTAAACAGAAAAGATATAGGTTTATAGTCGGAAATACAAGTTACAAGTCGTTTTTGAAAGAGGTAGTCATTTCCATCGAAAGAACGACATCTTGATGACTGTTTTGAAAAACATACTTTCACTTTGAGTTTAACCATGATTTTTGGATATGGTTTCATGTTCATAAGAAAAATTATTTTCCCAGAAGTATAGCTTTTAAATCAAAGTTTTTCATAGTTTTTAATTATCCAAACCAAAACAGCCCCCGGTTGTAACTATGACGGCGTAAATCCGGTTTTATGGTGTTTATCGTGTTTCCGGATTTTAAATCATTAAGTTAGCATATCATATAGATATAGATCTTGTGTATAGTTGATTTTAAAAGTGTAGTTAGAAGGATTAATTTTATTTGCGAACAAGTTTAGAATTAACTAAACTATTTTCTAGTGATTACTAGTTTACCATTTCGAATATGATAGCTTTTTATGTATGAATCGAATGATGTTATGAACATCATTACTACCTTAAGTTCCTTGGATAAACCTATTGGAAAAGAGAAAAATGGATCTAGCTTCAACGGATCCTTGGATGGCTCGAAGTTCTTGAAGCAGAATCATGACACGAAAAAAGTTCAAGTAAGATCATCACTTGAAATAAGATTGTTATAGTTATAGAAATTGAACCAAAGTTTGAATATGTGATAATTTGAGCAGAGGGGCATAAAATACTATTAAATTTTACACGGAAATACTATTAAATATGATACAATTTTACACAAGATATTTATTTATTTAGAGAATGGATATACTTAAACCTTGCTACAACACTTATAGGCAGTGTACCTAATCGTACAGTAGTGTAGTTTTTAGTAAGTCTGGTTCGTTCCACAGGGAAAATCTTTAAACAAAGCTTAACGCTATATTAGTTTACTTTTATAAAAATACAAATATATATATAAGTAATATTATTATTATAAAGGGGGGTTTTTACAGTTTAATGACCGGTTTGTCGATTTTAAAACTTTAGTCGCAGTTAAAATCAAATGTAAAATAATAAATAAATACAAGACTTAATTTAAAGCGTAAAGTAAATAACGATAATGAAATTGCGAATAATAAAAGTGCGATAAAATAAACTTGCGATAATTAAAAAGTACGATAATTAAAAGTGCAATTAAATACAATAACAATAAAAATGCGATAATTAGAAGTGCAATTAAATATAAAATAAAGGAAATTAAATATGAAATAAAAGAATTATGCTTATTTAAACTTCCGTAACCATGATGTTTGACGTGTTGATTTTAGTTTTGTGCCCATGGGTTAATTGTCCTTTGTCCTGGATTATTTAATATGTCCGTCTGGTTTTTGTCCATAACAGTCCATCAGTCATAAATATAAAGTGCGAGTGTCCTCATCAAATTATCCTTATACCCGAAGTTAAATATTCCAACTAATTGGGGATTCGAATTGTAACAAGGTTTTAATACTTTGTTTAATGAATACACCAGGTTATCGACTGCGTGTAAACCAAGGTTTTACTACTTTGTTAACAATTACACCAATTATCCTTGAATGTAATTCACCCCTGTTTCAACAAGTCTATTAACTATTAATCCAGTTCCGTGTCCGGTAAAATGAATAATTATTGGTATTTATAGATATCCCGCCCACCGTACCCAGTAAAGCGTATGTGGTTATATATAAATACGTCAAATTATAAGTTTGTATATTAAATTAACAAGGTATTGTTTAGTTAATATAAAACCCATTAATAGCCCATAGTCTAATTTCCACAAGTGTCGTTCTTTTATCCAAACCCCAATTATGGTACAAAGTCCAATTACCCAATTTTAGTAATTAGCCCAACATCATGATTACTTCGGATTAAATAAGCATAATAATAACTTAGCTACGTGATATTAAATTAAAAAGGTTGAACATAACTTACAATGATTAAAAATAGCGTAGCGTTACACGGACAGAATTTCGACTTACACCCTTACAACATTCGCTAACATACCCTTATTATTAGGATTAAAATTAAAATTAAAATTAAAATATAAATATTACGTATATAGATAGAGAGATTGATATATTATGGATGAAAAAATGATCAGAATTCGTTGGGCTTTATAGGGAGTTTCAGTTTTTGGGGCTCCGCGACTCGCGGCCCATTCCTTCTTCAAACTCCGCGAGTCGCGGAGTTTGTAATTACAGCTCACTCCATTTTGGCTCTTTGTTTACCGACGGTTTATTATATAAATATAATATATATATAATTTATATAATTAATTATATATTATATTATATTTATATACATAGTTAACTTGTAATTTTTAGTCCGTTGCGTCGAGCGTTGAGAGTTGACTCTGGTCTCAGTTCCGGATTTTCGAACGTCCTTGCGTACAATTTAATATCTTGTACTTTGCATTTTGAATCTTGTTCTTTTGTAATTTCGAGACGTTTCTTATCAATAATTGGAACCTCTTTGATTGTCTTTTGTACTTTTGAGCTTTTTGGTCGTTTGCGTCTTCAATTCGTCGAATCTGTCTTTTGTCTTCACCTTTTATTATTTAAACGAATATCACTTGTAAATAGAACAATTGCAACTAAAAGCTTGTCTTTCTTGAGGAATAATGCTATGAAATATATGTTCGTTTTTAGCATTATCAAATATTACCACACTTGAGCGTTGCTTGTCCTCAAGCAATATCGTCTTGAAATACTAGAATCACTTCTTTATTCTTCACACTTTGTACATCAGTGATTTCTATACGGCGGTATAAATAATGGTAGTAACGATATGGTTTACAGTCCCACATGACTATAAAAATTTAGATCCATTAAGGAAATTGGATCTTTATGAAAACATTTGATCTTTTGAAAATTAAATCTAGCTTTTACCCTAGATAAGTTTTCCAGAATAACCCTTCACCGGTGTTTGCAAATTATTTTTGTGGGTTTGGTGGGTTTCAGATTTAAAAATTTTAGTTCAAAACTTGCGGTTTTGTGTCACCCACTTGCTAACCTTGTATTAGGAAAGCAACACGTCCAGTATACTTGCTCCGTATATTACCTTTCGGTAAACTACCGTCCGGTTGTAAAGGAAAGCGTTGAACAAGCAACTGTTAAGGCAATGTCCCCTGACATGCTTTTAATTATGGTCTATAACGTGTCGGACGCAATTACTATCCTTTGTAGGAGCAATAGTAAAGCTCACCCTTTTAATTTGTCGGTCTGGCACAAGGTCCTGTCTTTGACCATGCTATGCAACCACCGTTCTTACGGTTGACACCCGATTAAGTTCAGGTGACCTAATGAATTCCAGGTGAATTCCTAGGATTTTACGTTCAATGGTAATGAACGCATTGAAAATGGTTTTTCAGAAAACAAATCGGTTTGTAATTTTGATCAAAATATTTTCTCGTTCAAGCTCGAGTTTAGATATCATTGAATTCCATGAGTTTGAATTCTCAATCTTTAAGGTCAATCTCAAGGATTGAGTAATATCAGTCTTAAAAGTTGATTTTTGATCTTTTAAGGAGATTATCCTTTCTGGGGATTTGATTCATTAGTCTTATCCAGCTAATTTGCATGGTGCCCCCCATTTTACGAGATAAATCCTTCTCATGGTTAGGATAAATCTGACCACTTGGCGACCCTGTTTAATGCTGAGGTCCGTGGATTTCCTGCTGATTTTAGTGATGACTTTTCTAGATTTTTCGTCAACCTACAGCTGGTCTGGATGACAACTTCTTGACCTAAATCAAGAAGCGCGTCTTTTTCGGAAGACTTTACTTCCTTTTAATGATGGAATTGATTCATCTTGTAGATCCATCTTTCTTACAGTAAATCAGGTAAAAAAATTTAGTTTAGTCCAAAGCAAAAGTATTTTCAGTTATTTGTACAAAAATATTCGACATATGTTTTGAATAACTTGGAGAATTTTCCCACACTTGGCTTTTATTTTCCTTTTTATTGTCCTCTATTCCATTTTAAATGAATTTTAACATTTTGGTTTGTTTCTCAATTTATGTCCTTTTCGAGGTAACAATAATTTCGGTGTTAACACCTAGTTTTATCGTTCATAAATATGTATAAACATGATTTTGAGTTCATTTAGTTGAAAATTTTGAAAATTTTTACTAGAATTGGGTAGTCAGTATATAAGACTAGGGCTGTTCTTTATTATCAGAGAGCACTAGATTCTAATATAACTACTACATTACTAGTATTTCTAATGGTAACCAAGTGTATAAAGTAAAAATTTTAAAATCCGAAAGAATTTAACCCCTTCCCACACTTAAGATCTTGCAATGCCCTCATTTGCAAGAAATCAGTGACAATTTAAATTATTGAGGGTGATTTGTGTGAAAATGATTAAATTTTACCAAAGTTTCAAACATATTTGTGTTTGCTTGCTGAATGATAAATGGTGCATATCATTTGTTCATTCCGTCTTGTTGTTATTTCACATATATTTTGCATCTTGTCGTCAAAATTAGTTGCTTTTGCTGAACTTAATGCCAGTCTTTGAAAATGCGTTGTTTTACCCTGTTGTGTACATAAGATAAACTGCAAACATATATACATATTTTTGAAGTTTGGTATATTACCCCACATTCAAAAATTATTAAAATCTAAGAATAAAAGTTAGAAAATTATAAAAACTATTACAATATTAACATAAGTATTAAACGTATCAACATTACAAATTACAAAATAAATAAAACTAAGTAGACTAGGGATGATACTGATACCAGTAGGGGTTCCATGCATAACCATAGGTGCTATAAAATGCTTCGGCTGGGTTATACGTAGGATACGGTGGTTGAATCTCTATAGACCAGGGAGGGAATATGGACGATGGAGTAGGAATATAGTTTCTACCTATATGTTGGCAATAAGCTATGATTTGGTTTTGATGAACTTGCCAATCTTCAAATGCTCTATGTCTAGCATTTTCATACTCTTGTGAAGTTATAAACCTTTGCATTTCTGCCATTTCATTTCCCCCTCCTACATTACCTTGCTGTTGGTTTCTCTCAACCTGTGGATGTCTACCATGGTATTGTACTGTGGCGTTATTTTGCCTCTTCAAAACTTTCGTACCATAGTATACATTTAAACCTATTGTATCGCGGGGTTCTGGTTCTTCGACTAATAATCCCCCCCGAGTTATATCCACACCGAGATATTCAGCAATTAAAGTAATAAATATACCACCTCCTATTATGCTATGCGGTCTCATCCCCCTAACAATAGCTGATAAATAATAACCCACACAATAAGGTATACTTACAGTGCTTTGTGGGTCTCGAATACACATATGGTAAAACAAATCCTGTTCATTTACCTTTTCCTTGTTCTTACCTCTTTGTGTAATCGAATTAGCTAAAAACCTATGAATTACTCTTAACTCTGCTCTATCTATATCCAAATAAGAGTAATTTCCCCCTTTAAATCGGTGATGGCTAGTCATTTGACTCCATACACCATGTGTATCAAAATTTTCGTCTATCTTTCTACCATTTAGTATCAACCCTCTACAATCGGCAGATGCTAACTCCTCAGGCGTATATATACATAAAACCTAAGCCATGTCTAGTAAAGACATGTGGCGCATCGAACTTCCTAACAAAAATCTAATAAAAGATCGATCGGTTAAACTAGCTACCCGATCATTTAATTCTATACTACACAACAATTCTTCACACCATACTTTATATACAGGTCTACGCATGGTGAATAAACGTATCCAGTCGTTAAAAGTAGAATTACCATACCTCTGTGCAAGTAATTTCCTAATTGGCCCGGCCAATTCTACAGCTTCTAATGGTCCCCATTCTATGACCCTAGGTACCTCAACAATTTTAGAATGAAGAGTATGCAAACCCCTTTGGTATTTTGGATAATCTATCCAAAGTCTGTCAAATCTCAGGTTCGGGTGCAAATCTTCCAAGTGCATATCAGAAAATGTCATGACTGGATGAGGTATATCTTGTTTGTAGTAGTTATCCACCTCCTGTTGTTCCGCATTTTCAGCAGGAGCATTGCGAGCTTGGGATGAAGATTCACCACTTTCAGTCTGCAAAACACATCAAACACAATTTTTGTGCATCCAAATATGCATTAGTGTCAGCAAAATCATCAATCAAAATAATTACAATGACATGATCAATTTATATCAAACTTAAGCTCATTTTCATATTTTCATCAAATCTACACTTTTTCAAATAAGCATATACGAAAATGTTCGCCAAGTTCATAAGCATTCAACTCAAATAACATGTCAAAATAATCATTACTAGCAATTAAACAAGATTCAAATGGCATTATCTCTCAAAAATCAAGTTCATGAATTTTTAGACTTGAAAAATCCACTTTAATTCTCAAAATCATGTTTAGGCTCAAAGTTTGGATTATTTAACTACCTAAACATGTTACACTACTTAATTTAACAACAATTCATGACAAAAATCGGCCATAACCTGTTTATATAAAAAAGCCCCAAATTTGCTCAAGAACACAAACCCTAGATTACTCAAAATTTGAAGTTTAAGGCTTCTAATCATGTTAAATAGCATCAATCTAGGTTATACAAGCATAATACATAAACAATTTAAGCATAATTACACTAAAAAGCATCAAAATCAAATTGGGTATAAAATTGCTCAAGAACACTAATTTTCGGATTAAATGGTGTTTAGGTGTAGAAATTTACCATTTTTCTTGAGTAATTCCTTGATATCATCCTTCTTAACATGATTTTAGTAAAAGATTTGATGATTAACGGTCAAAAATTATGAATTTGGGGGTATTTTTTCGGGTTTTTGCGGGTTTTATCGCAGTATTTTCGTGTGTGTGGGTTGGGGGCTGATCAGTTCTGCCCCTTTTATTTTTTTTCGGTATTTTTGGAACTCCGCGAGTCGCGGTGTTTGATGCTTACAAACTCCGCGAGTCGCGGGGTTTGCATTTTTTTTTAAGCCTTAACTTATAAAACATATATAAAATAAATTTAAAATTTTGTTTTCCTTTGTTTTAGGACGAGGTCGTTTCGGATCGATGTCCTAGTCCGTCCTTCGACAAAATTTTAAAATTTGGCTTTTTGTAGCGATTGTTTTATAAGCTAAGATTTTTGGGTTTTTTAATGTTTTTGGCATACTTTAATTCAATAAGATTAAAAATAATGATAATAAAAGTTCTCGTCCCTCCCTTGGGTAAAGCAATTTCGGTTCAACGACCTAGTCTTCAACTTACGACGAATTTTAAAAATCATATTTTTAACTTAATGAGATAAAGTAAATTTTTGTTTTTAAATTCACACCAACTTAAATTAAAAATACATAAAATTCAAAATTAATATTAAAAATTCACACTAAACTTAAAATTTGAAATGCATAAAATTAAAAATTCATATTTTAAAAATTAAAAATTCACACCAAACTTAATTTTAAAAATTCATATTATAAATTCACGCCAAACTTATATTAATTTTTCAAATATTTACAATTTTAAATATATTGTTTTTACAAAGTTTACAATATTAATTTAAGATTTATATATTAATTTTAAAAACATGGTAAAAATAAAATTAAAAATCTTTTTGGCTTTTATCCCACTTTAATCAATCAAATATTATCAAAAATATGCGCCCCTCTTTTCGGTAAAGTAATTTCGGTTCCAAGACCTAATTTAACTCATGACGAATTTTTGAAATATTTTGGGTTGATTGATTAAAGATATTTATACCTTAAGAATAAACGTTAAATTTCGCAGTGATGTAATAAATTTTTTTGTATGATATCAATAATTTCGGTCGCCAAACCTAATTTTATTCAATACCAATTTAATACTTTTTAGCGAACAAAGGCTACATAGGCGTAACCTCGAGCATTCAGTGTTTTTTCTTCTAAACATATGAACGGTCCGTCTCTGCATAAAGTAACAAATTCGGTATTTGAATAGGTTTGATTATTTGAACATTTACCTCCATGTGACCATTTTCCGCATTTGTGACATCTTTCAAGGTGTCGTGCTCTTCTTTTCGCTGCGGATTTTGATTTTCCTTTACCAAATTGTAACTTATTATCTTCGCATCTGGATTCTTTTCTTACTCCGTCCAATCTTTCTCTGATTACTGATACTATTTCACTTGGTAGTGTGTCATTATTACGTTTAGTGATCAAAGCGTGTAGCATTAGACCATGGTTTAGTTCACAGGCAGTCTTCATTTTGTAAAAACCTAAAAAAAAAAAAAAATTCAGAATGGGGGGAGAAGACTAGTTCTTTAGGGTCTGCTAGGGAAAGACCATTCGGGTTCCATTTTCGAGAACTACACGAAAACAGACAATCTAACTCTAACAGAAATACATATTATCCTTAAAAGACTTGATTCTCCCCACACTTAGTTAGCTGTGGTATTGAAATTATGATTAACTTCATTGTCAACTTCCATCGGACCATGTATGTAATGTTTAACTCTGTGACCATTAACTTTAAATTCAATCCCATTTGAATTTATTAATTCTATCGTTCCGTATGGAAAAACTCTTTTGACTATGATTGGTCCAGACCATCTTGATTTCAAATTTCCAGGAAATAGCTTGAATCGTGAATTGAAAAGAAGAACTCTGTCTCCTTCTTTAAATTCTTTTGAACTTCTGATTCTTTTATCATGCCATTTCTTCGTTCTTTCTTTATAGATTAACGAATTTTCGTATGCTTCATGTCTTAATTCTTCTAATTCGTTTAGTTGACTAAATCGTAGACGTCCAGCTTCATGTAAATCAAGATTACATGTCTTCAAAGCCCAAAATGCTTTGTGTTCAATTTCTACTGGAAGATGACATGCTTTTCCATAAACAAGTCTAAAAGGTGTGGTTCCAATTGGAGTTTTGTAGGCTGTTCTAAAAGCCCAGAGTGCATCCTCCAATTTAATGGACCATTCCTTCGGATTTGATCCTACAATTTTCTCTAGAATACGTTTTAAAGCTCGGTTGGTATTTTCAACTTGTCCACTTGTTTGTGGATGATATGCTGTGGAGATTTTATGAGTTACTCCATATCTTTTAAGAACTTTCTCAAGTTGATTATTACAGAAATGAGTACCCCGATCACTTATTAAAGCTTTCGGTGTTCCAAACCTTGCAAAAAGACGTTTTAAAAAGTTGACTACAACTCGTGCATCGTTAGTTGGGAGAGCTTGTGCTTTCGCCCATTTAGATACATAATCAATGGCTACGAGAATATAGAGATTATTATGAGATTTTGGAAATGGACCCATAAAGTCAATACCCCAAATGTCAAATACTTCACATACTTGGATGACATTTTGTGACATTTCATCACGTTGACTTATTTTTCCGGCCCTTTGACAAGCATCACAGGATTTGCAAAGAAGGTGTGCGTCTTTGTAAATTGTAGGCCAATAGAATCCAGCATCATAAACTTTTCTTGCTGTTAGTTGAGGCCCATAATGCCCTCCTGTTGGTCTTGTGTGACAATGGTTTAAAATTTTACTAGCTTCATCTCCGAATACACATCGACGTATTATTCCATCTGGACAACTTTTAAACAGATGTGGATCTTCCCAGAAATAGTGTTTTATATCACTGAAGAATTTCTTTCGTTTTTGGTACGATAATCCTTTTTCAAGGAATCCACATACTAAGTAGTTTGCATAGTCTGCAAACCATGGTATTTCTTTATAATCTATCTTCAATAGATATTCATCAGGAAAGTTGTCTTGTATGGCCGATTCATTTAGAACTTCTAATTCAGGATTTTCAAGACGGGAAAGATGATCAGCGGCGAGATTTTCTGCTCCTCTTTTATCTCGGATTTCAATATCAAACTCTTGTAAGAGTAAGATCCAACGGATTAATCTTGGTTTGGCATCTTGTTTTGAAAATAGGTATCTAAGAGCAGAATGGTCGGTATAGACCACCGTTTTAGCTAGAACGAGATATGATCGAAATTTGCCAAAAGCAAAGACAATAGCAAGGAGTTCTTTTTCAGTAGTTGTGTAATTCGTTTGTGCTCCTTGTAACGTCTTACTGGCATAATATATAGGTTGAAATCATTTTTCAATCCTTTGTCCTAAAACGGCTCCCATTGCAAAATCACTTGCATCGCACATTAATTCAAATGATAGATTCCAATTTGGTGTTATCATGATCGGCGCATTAGTGAGTTTCTCTTTAAGAATATTAAAAGATTTGATACATTCATCTGAAAAGATGAATGGAGCATCCTTTTCTAGGAGTTTATTCATAGGAGTGGCAATTTTAGAAAAATCTTTTATGAAACGTCGGTAAAAACCGGCATGCCCTAGAAAACTCCTAACTCCTCTAACATTGGTGGGATGTGGAAGTTTAGTAATTACATCTACTTTAGCTCTATCCACTTCAATTCCTTCTTTTGAAATTTTATGTCCAAGAACGATGCCTTCTTTAACCATGAAATGGCATTTCTCCCAATTAAGTACTAGATTTGATTGTTCGCATCTAATAAGCATTCGTTCAAGATTAGCTAGACATGTTTCAAATGTATCACCGAAGACTGAAAAGTCATCCATGAAAACTTCCATGCATTCTTCTATCATGTCATGAAAAATCGCCATCATACACCTTTGAAAGGTTGCAGGGGCGTTGCAAAGTCCAAATGGCATGCGTTTGTAAGCAAAAGTACCATAAGGGCACTTGAATATGGTTTTCTCTTGATCTTCGGGTGCTATTGGAATTTGAAAATATCCGGAAAATCCATCTAGAAAACAATAGTAACTATTTCCGGCTAATCTTTCCAACATTTGATCAATGAAAGGTAAGGGAAAGTGATCTTTTCTGGTGGCGTCATTTAATTTTCTATAATCAATACACACACGCCATCCTGTTACAGTCCTAGTAGGAATAAGCTCATTTTTCTCATTTGTAATGACAGTCATGCCACCCTTCTTAGGCACGCATTGAACTGGGCTTACCCATGGACTATCAGAAATTGGATAAATTAGACCTGCATCTAGCAGTTTAATAATTTCTTTTTTAACTACATCTTGCATATTAGGATTTAGTCTTCGTTGGCGTTGCACATACGTTTTATGACCTTCTTCCATAAGGATTTTATGTGTGCAATACGAAGGACTTATTCCTTTAATATCATGAATCTTCCATGCAATGGCTGGTTTATGAGCTTTCAACACAGAAATGAGTTGTGATTTCTCATTTTCAGTAAGAGAAGACGATATTATTACAGGTAATTCAGATTCACCATGTAAATAAGTGTATTCCAAATGGTTTGGAAGTGGCTTTAACTCTAATTTCGGAGGTTCTTCTATCGATGATTTATATCGATATCTGTCTTCTTCTTTTAGCATTTGAATTTCTTCTATTGTTGGTTCATACCCATTAGCTATAAGTGTAGCTAACATTTCAGCTTCATCAATTGGTTCAGTTCCTTCTCCTAAAGAACATTCTCCCGTTCCTTGTAATTCTGGAAATTCTTCTAATAATTCTGCATGTGCATCTATAGTTTGAATATAATAACATGTATCATCTGCAGATTGTGGTTGTTGCATTGCTCTATCAAATGAAAAGGTAACACTCTCGTCCTCTATACTTAGGGTCAATTTCTTACCGAACACGTCTATCATTGCTTTAGCCGTGTTTAAGAATGGTCTTCCTAATATGAGAGGAACTTGAGAATCTTCTTCCATGTCCAGAACAACAAAATCTACTGGAAATACTAAAGTACCAACTTTAACTAGCATGTTCTCCATTATCCCTCTAGGATATTTTATTGATCTATCAGCTAGTTGTATGCTTATTCTGGTTGTTTTCAATTCTCCAAGGTCTAGTTTAGCGTATAGTGAATATGGCATTAGATTTATACTAGCACCTAAGTCTGCCAATGCTTCTATTGAACTAAGACTACCCAGAAAACATGGAATTGTGAAACTTCCTGGATCAGATAGTTTTTCTGGTATCTTATTCAACAGCACTGCTGAACAATTAGCATTCATAGTAACAGCCGAGAGTTCTTCCATTTTCTTTCTGTTTGAGATTAGATCTTTCAAGAATTTAGCATATCTAGGCATTCCTGAAATCACATCAATGAAAGGAAGATTTACATTTATCTGTTTAAACATATCCAAGAATTTGGATTGCTCGACTTCAAGTTTCTCTTTCTTCATTTTACTCGGGTAAGGAAGTGGTGGTTGGTATGGTTTAACATAAGGTTTAGCCTTAACTGTGTTATCTTCATTAACCTTCTCAACTACCGGTTCTTTTTCCTTATCTTGATCAGGTTGTGGTTCTTGTGGAGTAGGAATAGCTTCATCAGAAGTTACAGGTATTTCGGGTGATTTAAGTGTTGTACCACTTCTTGTGGTAATGGCTTTAGCTGTTTCATTCCGGGGGTTAGTATTTGTATCACTAGGTAGACTTCCCGATTTTCTTTCACCTATTAACCTTGCTAGGTTACTTACTTCTTGTTCCAGGTTTTGAATAGAAGCTTGTTGATTTCTAAATGCTTGAGCATTTTGTTCATTAGTTTGTTTTTGAGATGTGAAAAACTGCGTTTGAGTTTCAACTAGCTTCGTCATCATATCTTCTAATTCGGCTTTTTATCATCGGTTTGTTGTGGTGGTTTGTTTTGAAAATTAGGTCTTTGCTGATTGTAATTATTATTGGATACTTGTTGATTGCTAGGACCTTGTTGGTTGTTGTATGGAATATTTCTGTTATAGTTCTGGTTTTGATTGTAAATAGGTCTTGGCGGTTGATAATTATTCTGATAATTATTTCCAGGCCTTTGGTTTATGTATGAAATATTCTCTCTTTGTTCCATTGTTAGTTCAATACTGAGACAATCTTTTGTCAAATGTGGTCCTCCACACTGCTCACAACTAATTCATATTGAGTGAATATCTTTAGTCATCTTTTCCATTCGTCTCTCGACAGCATCTATCTTTGCGGAAATGGAATCTAAGTCATGGCTAGAATCGGCTCTAGCTACTTTAGATGATCTAACGATATCTTTTTCTTGGTGCCACTCGTGCGAGTGGGAAGCAGTGTTATCAATAATTTTATAAGCATCAGTTTCGGTTTTCTTCATAATAGAACCACCAGCTGCTATATCTATGTCTTTTCTTGTAGTGATGTCGCATCCTTGGTAGAATATTTGTACTATTTGACAGGTGTCTAAACCATGTTGCGGACATCCTCTCAATAATTTTCCAAATCTTGTCCACGCCTCATATAGAGTTTCATTTGGCTTCTGTGTAAACGTAACAATTTCTGCTTGAAGTCTTACGGCTTTAGATGTCGTAAAGAATTGTTTAAGAAATTTTTCAACTAAAACGTCTCATGTATCAATCGCCCCTTCAGGTAACGATTCCAGCCAATCTTTGGCTTCTCCCTTTAAAGTCCAGGGAAATAACATGAGATATATCTGTTCATCCTCAACTTCTCTTATTTTAAATAGAGTGCAGATCCTATTAAAGGTACAAAGATGTTCATTTGGATCTTCCTTCGGCGCACTACTAAATTGGCATTGATTAGTCACCATGTGTAGAATTTGTCCTTTGATTTCATAATCTGGCGCATTAATGTCTGGATGAGTAATTGCGTGACCTTGGCCAGTGCGTTTAGCTCTCATTCGGTCTTCCATACTTAAAGGTTCCAGATTCTCCATAATTGAATTTGTTGAATCGAAATCACTAGAGGATTCTGATTTAATGGTTCGTTCCTCAACAATCTCTGTTTGAATGATTGGTGGTTCCGGAGGAAAATTTAATGGTTCAGGATCTACGAATCGTCCCTGAATATTCTCCGGATTCTCAATTGTGAGGTCGGGTTCAAAAAATGGATTATCGAAAATTTGAACTGGAGTACTTGGTCGACTGGATGACGATTCTAAAGAAAAATCAACGGCGGTAATATTTGCTAAATGTCTTGATCTAGTTACAGGTGGTGAACGTACAAAAGGTGGTGAACGTCTTGCTCGGTGCATTCACTGAATATCCTATTAGTTTTTAAAAGGAAAGAAAAATTATATAAGTTATCCAATCAATAGACTTTTCTGATTTTGCCCACGTTTCGAATAGCCAAAAGATGCAGCAGAGGGGCAGGATTCGTTTGGTCTCAATATAATTGAGGACTGTTTGGCTCCAATAATCCGGTCCACATACAAATCCAACTATTACTACGAACCAAAAAATTTTGATGTCTATCAATTTAACCACTTAAAATAAATTTTCGTAATTTTAAGAAATTTAGATAAGAAGTAGAATAAAAATCTATGTCCTAAAACTAGAATAGCGAGAAATAAGAAAGAAAAAGAGTTCGTCGAAAAAGGAAGAAAAAGAAAAATGGTTGAAAAATAAAAGGTGACGGAAAAATAAAAGAAACTTATAACACTTAAAAACACTTGACTAACCTAACCTTATTACTACAACTAACTTAAAATTATAATCGCAAATTGAGATTACTAATTGGAATGATAATTGATACATAGGTAAAAGGTGTCTAAAAATATTAAAGCTTACAAGAAAAACTATATCCCAAATGGCAATAACTTAAAAAGAAACTAAAACTTAAAAAGGAGTCGCAAAATTCTAAAGCACCTAAATCTTAGTCTAAAGAAAAGGCACTTAAGGGATTTTACGGCAAAGCCTAAAAATCTAGAAATAAAAATATAACTATGGCAAAAACTAAGTTTAAAACTAAAAACTAGCGAAAAATACAAATATTACGCTAAAACAATTAAAAAGGGACAAAATATAAAAATATACTAAAAGTTGTAAAAAGTACAATTTTTATAAAAATATTATTTTTATATTATTTATTTTATAAAACTATTAATTTTATATATATTAAACTAATTAAAACTAAATAAAATAAGAAAATTAAAACTAAATTTTATACTAATAATACCCTAATTAGGGTTTAAATAATAATAATTAATTAATTACTCCGTATTAAATGCGAGATTAGGGTTCTGGTCTGGCCTGTCAGGGCGGCTCCGCGAGTTGCGATTCCCGAAGCAGAAAACTCCGCGAGTCGCGGGGTTCAAATTTTTAGATGACAGGTTAAATAAAATTTGACGCTTTTTTATTTATTTATTTATTCTGTTTTATATTTTCTGTTTAAATAAAATTATTTATATAATAAAAACTTATATTTAAAAACTAAAAATAAAAATAGAAATAAAAATCTTAAAACTAGGTTTATATATATATATATATTTTTCGGTTTTTAATTTTATGTTCTAAATAAACACAAAATATTTAAATAAAACTTATATTTTTATAAAATAAAAATAAAGAAACTTTATAAAACTTAAATATTTAATAAACTCTTAAAAATATATAAATTTTTGTTTTCTTTTTATATTTTCGAATAATAAAAAACGTATTTTTACAAAAGTGAATTTTAATAAAAGTAAACTAAAAATAAAAATCTTTTTTTTTTATATTTAGCGTTGCGCTTTCGGCGTTTAAGAGTTCCCCGGCAGCGGCTCCAAAAATACTTGATAATTTGAGCAGAGGGGCATAAAATACTATTAAATTTTACACGGAAATACTATTAAATACGATACAATTTTACACAAGATATTTATTTATTTAGAGAATGGATATACTTAAACCTTGTTACAACACTTATAGGTAGTGTACCTAATCGTACAGTAGTGTAGTTTTTAGTAAGTCCGGTTCGTTCCACAGGGAAAATCTTTAAACAAAGCTTAACGCTATATTAGTTTACTTTTATAAAAATACAAATATATATATAAGTAATATTATTATTATAAAGGGTGGTTTTTACCGTTTAATGACCGGTTTGTCGATTTTAAAACTTTAGTCGCAGTTAAAACCAAATGTAAAATAATAAATAAATACAAGACTTAATTTAAAGCGTAAAGTAAATAACGATAATGAAATTGCGAATAATAAAAGTGCGATAAAATAAACTTGCGATAATTAAAAAGTACGATAATTAAAAGTGCAATTAAATACAATAACAATAAAAATGCGATAATTAGAAGTGCAATTAAATATAAAATAAAGGAAATTAAATATGAAATAAAAGAATTATGCTTATTTAAACTTCCGTAACCATGATGTTTGACCTGTTGATTTTAGTTTTGTGCCCATGGGTTAATTGTCCTTTGTCCTGGATTATTTAATATGTCTGTCTGGTTTTTGTCCATAACAGTCCATCAGTCATAAATATAAAGTGCGAGTGTCCTCGCCAAATTATCCTTATACCCGAAGTTAAATATTCCAACTAATTGGGGATTCGAATTGTAACAAGGTTTTAATACTTTGTTTAATGAATACACCAGGTTATCGACTGCGTGTAAACCGAGGTTTTACTACTTTGTTAACAATTACACCAATTATCCTTGAATGTAATTCACCCCTGTTTCAACAAGTCTATTAACTATTAATCCAGTTCCGTGTCCGGTAAAATGAATAATTATTGGTATTTATAGATATCCCGCCCACCGTACCCAGTAAAGCGTATGTGGTTATATATAAATACGTCGAATTATAAGTTTGTATATTAAATTAACAAGGTATTGTTTAGTTAATATAAAACCCATTAATAGCCCATAGTCTAATTTCCACAAGTGTCGTTCTTTTATCCAAACCCCAATTATGGTACAAAGCCCAATTACCCAATTTTAGTAATTAGCCCAACATCATGATTACTTCGGATTAAATAAGCATAATAATAACTTAGCTACGAGACATTAAATTAAAAAGGTTGAACATAACTTACAATGATTAAAAATAGCATAGCGTTACACGGACAGAATTTCGACTTACACCCTTACAACATTCGCTAACATACCCTTATTATTAGGATTAAAATTAAAATTAAAATTAAAATTAAAATTAAAATATAAATATTACGTATATAGATAGAGAGATTGATATATTATGGATGAAAAAATGATCAGAATTCGTTGGGCTTTATAGGAAGTTTCAGTTTTTGGGGCTCCGCGACTCATGGCCCATTCCTTCTTCAAACTCCGCGAGTCGCGGAGTTTGTAATTACAGCTCACTCCATTTTGGCTCTTTGTTTACCGACGGTTTATTATATAAATATAATATATATATAATTTATATAATTAATTATATATTATATTATATTTATATACATAGTTAATTTGTAATTTTTAGTCCGTTGCGTGGAGCGTTGAGAGTTGACTCTGGTCCCGGTTCCGGATTTTCGAACGTCCTTGCGTACAATTTAATATCTTGTACTTTGCGTTTTGAATCTTGTACTTTTGTAATTTCGAGACGTTTCTTATCAATAATTGGAACCTCTTTGATTGTCTTTTGTACTTTTGAGCTTTTTGGTCGTTTGCGTCTTCAATTCGTCGAATCTGTCTTTTGTCTTCACCTTTTATTATTTAAACGAATATCACTTGTAATTAGAACAATTGCAACTAAAAGCTTGTCTTTCTTGAGGAATAATGCTATGAAATATATGTTCATTTTTAGCATTATCAATATGATTATTACCTTGTATTAGAATGATAACCTACTGTAAGAAACAAAGATTTCTTGAGGTTGGATGATCACCTTACAAGATTGGAAGTGAGCTAGCAAACTTGAAAGTATTCTTGATTTTATGTAACTAGAACTTGTAGAATTTATGAAGAACACTTAGAACTTGAAGTTAGAACTTGAGAGAGATCAATTAGATGAATAAAATTGAAGAATGAAAGTGTTTGTAGGTGTTTTTGGTCGTTGGTGTATAGATTAGATATAAAGGATATATAATTTTGTTTTCATGTAAATAAGTCATGAATGATTACTCATATTTTTGTAATTTTATGAGATATTTCATGGTAGTTTCCAAATGATGGTTCCCACATGTGTTAGGTGACTCACATGGGCTACTAAGAGCTGATCATTGGAGTGTATATACTGAAATGCCCCGTCCTAATCCATCTGGATGAAGTCATCAACATTTGATCCCAGAGCGATGATCGACTCCAAGTAATGTCCTTAAAATGAGCAATTGCACAGCGGAAGGTTTCTTTCATTCCTGAGAATAAACATGCTTTAAAGTGTCAACCAAAAGGTTGGTGAGTTCATAAGTTTATCATAAACAATAAAATTCATCATTTTGATAGACCACAAGATATAAATGCTGCATGGTACAAATGGGCCCGAATCTTATACCCACCTGTAATGTACATGCGATATCTTTTAAATACAGTACACCTTTCTCGTGTACGAAATCCATTTTTTCATAAATCTTAGTAACCGTACACATATTTCGTGCACAAAAATAACATACACATAACATGTGTATAAAATCATTCTCTCGATACATAACATTCACATCAATTGGTGGCAATTATCATGTCTACATAATTCAATGGTGGCAATTATCATGTCCACATAATTTAATGGTGGCAATTATCATGTCCACATAATTCAATGGTGGCAATTATCCTGTCCACATAATTCAATAATAATCCGCAGAACTTCTGTCTGCATAATAATTCATTTGAGGAATGTTTTGCTTGTGTCTATCTCGTCAAACATTTATAAAAAACATTTCATGTATTCGCAGTCCAAAATATATTTCAAAAGCATTTAATAAAGCAGTTGTAAAAACAGCGCATGTATTCTCAGTCCCAAAAATATAAAGAGTGAAAGGAAATCAAATGAACTCACCTAAGGTATTTTGTAGTAAAAATACATATGACGACATTAAACAATGCAGGGTTGACCTCGGATTCACGAACCTATATCATTTATATTTATATTAACACATATAATTGAAATCGAACGAAGTTTTATATTATTAGTGATATATTTGTTATTTTAGTAAATTATATGTATTAAATAGGATTTTATGTCACTAATTGTTATTTGGTAAATTAAAATAAAAAATTGTATTAGCTTATAATAATAATAATAATTTTTAATAATAAAAATAATTACGATAATAATAATCATGATAATAATAATATTAATAATGGTAATCAAAATAATGATAATAAAAATATTTTTAGTAAAAATAATAATAATGATTGTAAAATAATGATACATATAATAATAATGATAAGTTTAATAATACGATAATAAAAATATTAATTTTGAATATAATACTTAATAATGATAATAGTAATAATAATAATAATAATAATTATAATAATAATAATAATTATAATAATAATAATAATAATAATAATAATAATAATAATAATAATAATAATAATAATAATAATAACAATAGTAAGATAATAATATTAATAAATAAATGAATAGATAAATAACTACCTCAAAGGAGTAACCCTAAAAAAAATGCCCAAGTCCGGGTTTGAACCCGCGACGTCCTGCTAACCCGATAACATCATCATTGTAGAATCTGAATGTTTCATTATCTTCATCGCGTATTAACATAATCATCATCATTAATTTTGCATCTTTATCATAACTTAATCCTAATCACTAATCTAACCATATCATAACATAATCATCTTCATTTATCATTATCTATATTGAATATATTCATCTAATCTTATATCATTTTCGAATCCTTCCATCTCTATGATTATACGTAACCATCTCTATCATCATTTATATCATAATATTACAATATATATCATCATCATCTTCATCCGTATTATCATCAATAATTCGAATCATAATCGACATTTTATGTTCATAACATCATCAATATCAACCTAATAACCATATCATCATCTTATCATCCTTTCATCATCATCATTTAACATCATGTATCATGTATCATAATAGTGTATCACCAAATCATTTATCATCATATATATAATCATGCACTATCTCATAATTATCCTTCTTATAATCATGTTTATTACTCCTTTTCGGTTCCACAGCAAAACAGAATTCGTGGAACAACATGGCAGCTCAACTGCAATTGTATGAAATCTCGGCCCAACAAGATTAGGACACGGCCCAATCGTAAAAACTGAAACAGGCCCTATCAACTAAATTAAGCCCAACAAAACAAATGGATTTAGAATCCTAATTCGTATTTGCATTTTAATAATGGAACCAAAATTAGTCTTGATATTAATATCTTTACAGCACATCTTTCCATTATCTTTTTCCATCAATAATCATAACAAAGATGGTCGACATTTAAAATATTATACCGAATTAAATATAGCTCCAAAGAATAAAGCAGGTTTGAGTGGTGAGAGTTTTGTGTTGTTTTGGTTATAAACAGCGACGGTTGTAGTAGCTATAGAAGACATGGTGGATGTGGTGGTGGTGTGTTGATCACGAAGGAAAGAAAGAGAGTAAAAAAGAAAATAAAACACGCAACTGCAGCAGTAATGAAAACGGAAAATTTTGGTGTTGGATCAAAATAGTAAACGGAATGCAGGTGATGATATAAGGTGGGTTTGTGGTGTTCCTTTTCAAATAAAAAAAAATAGAAGTCTACAATAGCAAATATTTGCAGGCAATACGTTTTTTTTTAATGGTGATGGTTGGGCTGTAAAACCGAAACAGAAGCACCGTATAATAGCAAAACAGTAGCAACGAAGTTAGTGGCAGGTTTGGTTCGT
Organism: Rutidosis leptorrhynchoides; assembly: GCF_046630445.1. Taxonomy (NCBI): domain Eukaryota; kingdom Viridiplantae; phylum Streptophyta; class Magnoliopsida; order Asterales; family Asteraceae; genus Rutidosis; species Rutidosis leptorrhynchoides. The sequence continues at coordinate 79,621,295 of NC_092341.1, read as the reverse complement.
TTGATTTTTGCTTTTGTGGGTTTAAGGTGATTTTTGGCAGGTTTACGAAGAAGAAGAACACAGCAGTAGCAACGACAATAAAACAGCCTGTGGTCCCTGGAAGTTGGCTGCAAAATACAAGAAGTAAACAGCAGCGGTTAGATTGTGTTTTGGGTTTGGTTACAGCGGCACATAACAGGAAAGTAGCAGCAATTTTGTAGAGAGAGAAAATGAGAGAGAGTGAGTGGTTTTTGGGTCGTGGTGGTTTGATTAAACGATAGTTAGTGTGGTGAGTGTTGGAGGTTTAAGGTGGTGTTCGATTATAAGTTGTGGTGGTGGTGATGACTCTCGGTTAGGGTGGCCGTGGAAGGGGAAGTGGTGTTTATTTTGTTTATTTTGTACCCGAAACAGAAGAATATCTATCGTCACAAGTAGGTTTCGATGGAATATTAAAACAAAAGTAAAGGAACATAAAATAATAACATCGCAGGTCGGAGAACAACTCATCTTGATCACGATTGGTAACTAAACAAAGCCGGAACAACTTGCAAGTGTTTGTTTATGTAAGTAGACCCGAAATAAAAACAGTAGTATGTGGTTCTTGGGTGTTGATTATCGAACAAGATTCAGAGAGAGAGAAGTGTTTATATACCGTGACCGATGGTGGTTGCATGTTGGTTGATCGGCTTAGAGGATAGACGAAAATGGAGATGGTTATGGTGGTTCCCGATTGTCACCTTAGTGGAAAAATGGTCAATAGTTAGCTTGATGATGTTGGTTTAGTCGAATAACAATAATAGAAGGAAAAGGTAGTGATCATTGATGGGTTTGAGTTTCTTAGATGAAAATGATATTATAGTGATGATAATTGTCATAGTATGGAAAAAGGATGTAAGTTGCTTTGACCAGATAGAGAGTTTGTGTGATGTGTTATGTGAAATCAATTCTATCGAGAGAATATATAAAATATCAACATTCAATAATTCAATAAGTGAAAATGAAATGTAACAACCCACACACAAGCAAGCACAGTAAGCCATCAGGCTTTTGTAATTATTCAGTCGACATTTGATTTGCACGGGGTGTTATTTCGTACTTCGTTGTTATTCAGTGGCGGATAAAAGTCTTTCGAAAAATTCCATGTTTTTAAATAATATAATTATTTATTTTAGTCATGATTGTATAAAAAATTTGTTATTAACTCTTAAATAAAAATTACATTAATTATTCACTCCCAACCCCAATTAAAATATAAAAAGTTTTAAAATTTAATAACTAGATCCTAAATACATTTCATTTTTTGAATCACCGTTTATTGTAAAATATATAAGTTTGAGTTTAACTTACTTAATATTAATCGACTGACGAACGAGTGCTATCATCGTTTACTTAACAAATTCGAAACCATATAAATATACATTCAATATACTTTACATATATATTTAGATTTATTTTAATAACATATATTATATTATTTTATCTGCATAGTTAATTAACTCATATAATATTTTAATTTATATTTCAAATTCATATATTTTAAATATATATGTATCTATTTACAAATAGTGGTTCGTGAATCTTTGAGAGCAGTCGAAGGGTAAATGAATATTAGAAACAGTTTCAAAATTTTGAGAGTCAACATTACAGTCTTTGCTTATCGTGTCGAATTCATATAAAGATTAAGTTTAAATTTGGTCGGAAGTTTCCGGGTCATCACAGTACCTACCCGTTAAAGAAATTTCGTCCCGAAATTTGATTGGAATGGTCATGACTGAAAATAAGTATGTTTTCATGACGCACACGACCTAGAAATTAGAGTTTTATCATCAGCGAGTAATATGGATAAAACAATTTGTTTATGTGAAGTGTACAAGTGAAGTTATCATAAAAGAGTGAAATAGGGAATTAAAGTTCGTCATAACTTTTGACGTTGTCTTGGTTGAATTTCCGGAATTAAAGGAATTTAAAGAAAATCTTTGAAATCTATAAGATTTGATTCTTCAGCGAGTAAGGAAGTTAAGATCTCTATATTTAAATACGGTGATCTGCCTAGATTACTCTGTCTGATATTTCCTTTATAAATTAAACTATTCCGTCCCATTATTCTCATCATTCCTACACTTTCTTTCTTAGTTCAGACACCCAGAAGATTGTGAATATGCTTAATCCCGTTCTAATCCTTGATATTTTCCTAATTTATCATTTCTGTCATCCTTCTTTTCAATCTTCCTCTAGAAGAATCTGTTTACTTCTACTATTACCTTGGGGTGATACTATTCTTAATTCTACCGTGTCTTTATATTGCTATTCGTATTTATATCCACGGTTTGTAACCTCCATGTTGTTATTGGGCTTTATATTTTCTCTTATATTTTGAAGCTCTCTGCCTTTTTATTCTCTACTCAACCTCTAGTAAAGCGAGTAATGTTTCAGAATTCGTAAGTATGGAGTTTCGAATGAACTTAATGTTCTAAACGAGAAAGAACGTTATAGCACGATTTGATCTGTCAAATTACCAGAATCACTGAGAATAGAACTATCAAGAATATATTTTCTTGATATGTTCAGAAGTTAATCAGAATGAATGAGTTATGTAACATGACACATGATGACGTTATAATCTGTGAATCATCATGTTCCATTTAGAAACTCAGCATGACTTACTGTAATATAATCACCTTGATCAAGTGTCATTATATTATACTAACTCATGCATCAGTTCCCAACATTACTTCAATAACATTTATATTTTAGGTTCGAAAATTTACAGAATATAGAAACTAACAGTTTCTATATGATGTAATACTGATAGCACGAAGAGATTAATGATTTCAGATAAGAATAGTTATAAAAATATCTTCGGAAATATGGAGGATATTTATAATGAAAGATATGATGATATCTTGGAATTTCTAATATCGAAGGATGGTGAAGAAAATTTGTCCGTAAGAGTTTGGAGTCAGAAGCAAGGTACTCACTAAAGATTTCATCAGAAACAGAATCATCGGGATTCTTTGAAGGCAGGTTTTATTCCATGTGATTTGTCCACAGTCTCCTTCATGGTTTGCTCAATCTTTTTTTGATTACATATTTTCCATTGAGTATTTCCAACACTCCATCCTTCATCATCAAACTTTCGATTGTTAAAGTCGTTTACAGTTTTAGTTGTTTCATCAGCACCTCCTAACATTCAGAGAACTGATTTGTAAACTGAGTGCTGTTCAAAATTTCAGAATTGAAGATCATGATTTTAAGAGGTACATGTTATATATATATATATATATATATATATATATATATATATATACATATAACTGTTGTTGTAGAATTGTTGCGAGATTCAAAATACTGATTGCTGATTCCCGGTATTTGGTATGGCAATACTCGTTACAAGATGCGGATGAGTATATGATAGGGTTTCAATGAATATAATGATTTTCGAAAAAATCAAAGATCAACAGAGTTGCTGGTACATCTACTGATAATGTCGTGGAATATAAAAGGTTCCTCGGTAACATTAAAAGAGTACACATATATATCAAGGTTATAATAAGGTTGTTTCGAACAAAAAATCGAAGTTGACTTGTTGGAGCTGTGATAAAATTTGCTACTTTGAAAGGGATTACCAAGTTATTTTGGGTAATAATAATGCTAAAGGAGCTAACATAGATACGGGTTAAACGTTTTACTCAGGTTCCGAGTATTTTCAGGTGCATAACTATATGTGTCAATCTCTTCTTTCGTAGATGAAGTGCGGTTGGTTCATACTCTCGATTGAGGTGTTTTCAAGAATCGTAAAAGGTTTGAACGTAGATTGTAATTGTCAAAATACAAATGAGGTTTAGGATGAAATCAAGTGGCAAACTTGAAGAATTGTTTAGTTTCATATGTTATAATCAATATTTTAATTCATTTTAATTGTCCAATGTTGATAGTCCACAGTTAACAGTCCAATAATTCATATATAGTTTAATATATAATATTCTAATTAATTAATACGTATTGTGACCCGTGTACATGTCTCTGACTCGATCACAACTCAAACTATATATATTATTGTAGAATCAACCTCAACCCTGTATAGAGAACTCGATCATTACTGCATATAAAGTGTCCATGGTGATTCCAAATAATATATATAGATGCGTCGATATGATATATCAAAACCATGTATACGTGTCCCGATATTTAAAGTGCGTAAAATAAATAACAGAAAATAAATGATGATAATTAAAATTGCGATAATTAAATTGCGATAAAATAAATTGCGATAATTAAATGTAATCAGTTAGCTAGGAACGGTTAGCTAGGATTTTGTTAGCGTGGATTCTTAACAGAATTTCATATAGTTAATTCATTTGTTTCTAACAAATTTTATTTTGTCAAATGTTTACTTCATTATGCCACTTGTTGGATTCAGATAGGTCAAAATACAAATATTAAATTGAATGGTTATTCTGTGGTGAACGGATACGTACATCTATGGATGTAAGTAGGATAGTGAATAAGTGTTGAATCAGATTGGAAGAATGTACAGTGTAATTTATTAATGTGAAATCTAAATATTCCTCGGGTATTACCTACCCGTTAAAATATTTTCACCATTAACAGTTTGTACAAAAGAATTTTTAATTACAGTCTTTATGAAAACATATATACATATATATTTTCTTCAGATGTTACCATGGATTTAATGAGTCAATATGATATTAAACTCATTTGATTTACCGTTAGAACAAAAATATATAATCTCTAAAACATTAGAGATTACAAAATCGCCATGTCGAATGAAGATAAATGATGTAGAACGTCATGTAGAACGATGATTATACTCGAGGTACAGAATGAGATGTTGAGGCATGTGGTGTTGAAACTTGGGTTGTTGGTGGTACTGGTAATGTTGCTGAAGCTGGTAGGTTTTGCACCACGTTTTCCAGATTGATTATTCGAGCGCGAAGTTCGTTAACTTCTTCCATTATTCCGGGATGATTGTCGGTAAGAACGAGCGAATGAATAAGACCCAGAATTTGAGATAGTATATAATCATGACGAGATACTCTGGAGATGAGAGTGAAAATGGTGTTTCGGACTATTCACCGGTAAGTGTTTCAGGTTCTTCGTCAAAACGTGAATTTGGTTGATGGAAAGGATCGCCTTCTTTTCGTCTCCATTGATTTAGTAGGCTACGAACCCATCAATTGAATTGGTTAATTCATCCAGGGACACTGCTTTCAGAGCTTAGGTGAAACTCCATATTAGAATAGTTATCGGAATCCGAGGAATTCGAACTGGTTGAGAGATTCATCTCGTACGATCAGATGAAGGATTTTCGATAAGAAATAGATTATAGGATGTAGATTAGTACCCTGCAATACATAATTTACATATGCATATATAATACTAAAATCCCATACGTTACAGAGGAATCTACGGAAGCTGTCAGGCAAAGGTAACAATAACAGATATGCTAAGATATGAATTTATCTATACACTGTCTATGCAATAGAGGCAGTAAGACGTGTCTAGACTAAGAGTGATAAGCAAGTGATTCCCTAAGAATGTTAAGCAGGCAATTTTTGACATGAAATGATAAGCAAAACATTTGACATGCAGACACGGTCGAAGTCCAGACTCACTAATACATCTAAGCAACTATCAGTTAGACACACTAATGCATGACCTAGTTCGCTAAGACCACCGCTCTGATACCAACTGAAATGCCCCGTCCTAATCCATCTGGATGAAGTCATCAACATTTGATCCCAGAGCGATGATCGACTCCAAGTAATGTCCTTAAAATGAGCAATTGCACAGTGGAAGGTTTCTTTCATTCCTGAGAATAAACATGCTTTAAAGTGTCAACCAAAAGGTTGGTGAGTTCATAAGTTTATCATAAACAATAAAATTCATCATTTTGATAGACCACAAGATATAAATGCTGCATGGTACAAATGGGCCCGAATCTTATACCCACCTGTAATGTACATGCGATATCTTTTAAATACAGTACACCTTTCTCGTGTACGAAATCCATTTTTTCATAAATCTTAGTAACTGTACACATATTTCGTGCACAAAAATAACATACACATAACATGTGTATAAAATCATTCTCTCGATACATAACATTCACATCAATTGATGGCAATTATCATGTCCACATAATTCAATGGTGGCAATTATCATGTCCACATAATTTAATGGTGGCAATTATCATGTCCACATAATTCAATGGTGGCAATTATCCTGTCCACATAATTCAATAATAATCCGCAGAACTTCTGTCTGCATAATAATTCATTCGAGGAATGTTTTGCTTGTATCTATCTCGTCAAACATTTATAAAAAACATTTCATGTATTCGCAGTCCAAAATATATTTCAAAAGCATTTAATAAAGCAGTTGTAAAAACAGCGCATGTATTCTCAGTCCCAAAAATATAAAGAGTAAAAGGAAATCAAATGAACTCACCTAAGGTATTTTTTAGTAAAAATACATATGACGACATTAAACAATGCAGGGTTGACCTCGGATTCACGAACCTATATCATTTATATTTATATTAACACATATAATTGAAATCGAACGAAGTTTTATATTATTAGTGATATATTTGTTATTTTAGTAAATTATATGTTATATGTATTAAATAGGATTTTATGTCACTAATTGTTATTTGGTAAATTAAAATAAAAAATTGTATTAGCTTATAATAATAATAATAATAATTTTTAATAATAAAAATAATTACGATAATAATAATCATGATAATAATAATATTAATAATGGTAATCAAAATAATGATAATAAAAATATTTTTAGTAAAAATAATAATAATGATTGTAAAATAATGATACATATAATAATAATGATAAGTTTAATAATACGATAATAAAAATATTAATTTTGAATATAATACTTAATAATGATAATAGTAATAATAATAATAATAATTATAATAATAATAATAATTATAATTATAATAATAATAATAATAATAATAATAATAATAATAATAATAATAATAATTATAATTATAATTATAATAACAATAGTAAGATAATAATATTAATAAATAAATGAATAGATAAATAACTACCTCAAAGGAGTAACCCTAAAAAAAATGCCCAAGTCCGGGTTTGAACCCGCGACGTCCTGCTAACCCGATAACATCATCATTGTAGAATCTGAATGTTTCATTATCTTCATCGCGTATTAACATAATCATCATCATTAATTTTGCATCTTTATCATAACTTAATCCTAATCACTAATCTAACCATATCATAACATAATCATCTTCATTTATCATTATCTATATTGAATATATTCATCTAATCTTATATCATTTTCGAATCCTTCCATCTCTATGATTATACGTAACCATCTCTATCATCATTTCTATCATAATATTACAATATATATCATCATCATCTTCATCCGTATTATCATCAATAATTCGAATCATAATCGACATTTTATGTTCATAACATCATCAATATCAACCTAATAACCATATCATCATCTTATCATCCTTTCATCATCATCATTTAACATCATGTATCATGTATCATAATAGTGTATCACCAAATCATTTATCATCATATATATAATCATGCACTATCTCATAATTATCCTTCTTATAATCATGTTTATTACTCCTTTTCGGTTCCACAGCAAAACAGAATTCGTGGAACAACATGGCAGCCCAACTGCAATTGTATGAAATCTCGGCCCAACAAGATTAGGAAACGGCCCAATCGTAAAAACTGAAACAGGCCATATCAACTAAATTAAGCCCAACAAAACAAATGGATTTAGAATCCTAATTCGTATTTGCATTTTAATAATGGAACCAAAATTAGTCTTGATATTAGTATCTTTACAGCACATCTTTCCATTATCTTTTTCCATCAATAATCATAACAAAGATGGTCGACATTTAAAATATTATACCGAATTAAATATAGCTCCAAAGAATAAAGCAGGTTTGAGTGGTGAGAGTTTTGCGTTGTTTTGGTTATAAACAGCGACGGTTGTAGTAGCTATAGAAGACATGGTGGATGTGTTGATCACGAAGGAAAGAAAGAGAGTAAAAAAGAAAATAAAACACGCAACTGCAGCAGTAATGAAAACGGAAAATTTTGGTGTTGGATCAAAATAGTAAACGGAATGCAGGTGATGATATAAGGTGGGTTTGTGGTGTTCCTTTTCAAATAAAAAAAAATAGAAGTCTACAATAGCAAATATTTGCAGGCAATACGTTTTTTTTTTAATGGTGATGGTTGGGCTGTAAAACCGAAACAGAAGCACCGTATAACAGCAAAACAGTAGCAACGAAGTTAGTGGCAGGTTTGGTTCGTTTGATTTTTGCTTTTGTGGGTTTAAGGTGATTTTTGGCAGGTTTACGAAGAAGAAGAACACAGCAGTAGCAACGACAATACAACAGCCTGTGGTCCCTGGAAGTTGGCTGCAAAATACAAGAAGTAAACAGCAGCGGTTAGATTGTGTTTTGGGTTTGGTTACAGCGGCACATAACAGGAAAGTAGCAGCAATTTTGTAGAGAGAGAAAATGAGAGAGAGTGAGTGGTTTTTGGGTCGTGGTGGTTTGATCAAACGATAGTTAGGGTGGTGAGTGTTGGAGGTTTAAGGTGGTGTTCGATTATAAGTTGTGGTGGTGGCGATGACTCTCGGTTAGGGTGGCCGTGGAAGGGGAAGTGGTGTTTATTTTGTTTATTTTGTACCCGAAACAAAAGAATATCTATCATCACAGGTAGGTTTCGATGGAATATTAAAACAAAAGTAAAGGAACATAAAATAATAACATCGCAGGTCGGAGAACAACTCATCTTGATCACGATTGGTAACTAAACAAAGCCGGAACAACTTGCAAGTGTTTGTTTATGTAAGTAGACCCGAAATAAAAACAGTAGTATGTGGTTCTTGGGTGTTGATTATCGAACAAGATTCAGAGAGAGAGAGAAGTGGTTATATACCGTGACCGATGGTGGTTGCATGTTGGTTGATCGGCTTAGAGGATAGATGAAAATGGAGATGGTTATGGTGGTTCCCGATTGTCACCTTAGTGGAAAATGGTCAATAGTTAGCTTGATGATATTGGTTTAGTCGAATAACAATAATAGAAGGAAAAGGTAGTGATCATTGATGGGTTTGAGTTTCTTAGACGAAAATGATATTATAGTGATGATAATTGTCATAGTATGGAAAAAGGATGTAAGTTGCTTGACCAGATAGAGAGTTTGTGTGATGTGTTATGTGAAATCAATTCTATCGAGACAATATATAAAATATCAACATTCAATAATTCAATAAGTGAAAATGAAATGTAACAACCCACACACAAGCAAGCACAGTAAGCCATCAGGCTTTTGTAATTATTCAGTCGACATTTGATTTGCACGGGATGTTATTTCGTACTTCGTTGTTATTCAGTGGCGGATAAAAGTCTTTCGAAAAATTCCATGTTTTTAAATAATATAATTATTTATTTTAGTCATGATTGTATAAAAAATTTGTTATTAACTCTTAAATAAAAATTACATTAATTATTCACTCCCAACCCCAATTAAAATATAAAAAGTTTTAAAATTTAATAACTAGATCCTAAATACATTTCATTTTTTGAATCACCGTTTATTGTAAAATATATAAGTTTGAGTTTAACTTACTTAATATTAATCGACTGACGAACGAGTGCTATCATCGTTTACTTAACAAATTCGAAACCATATAAATATACATTCAATATACTTTACATATATATTTAGATTTATTTTAATAACATATATTATATTATTTTATTTGCATAGTTAATTAACTCATATAATATTTTAATTTATATTTCAAATTCATATATTTTAAATATATATGTATCTATTTACAAATAGTGGTTCGTGAATCTTTGAGAGCAGTCGAAGGGTAAATGAATATTAGAAACAGTTTCAAAATTTTGAGAGTCAACATTACAGTCTTTGCTTATCGTGTCGAATTCATATAAAGATTAAGTTTAAATTTGGTCGGAAGTTTCCGGGTCGTCACATATACCAATAGTACATACATCTAAAAGCTGTGTATTGTACGAGTACGAATACGGGTGCATACGAGTAGAATTGGTGATGAAACTGAACGAGGATGTAATTGTAAGCATTTTTGTTAAGTAGAAGTATTTTGATAAGTGTCTTGAAGTCTTTCAAAAGTGTATGAATATATATTAAAACACTACATGTATATACATTTTAACTGAGTCGTTAAGTCATCGTTAGTCGTTACATGTAAGTGTTGTTTTGAGACCTTTAGGTTAACGATCTTGTTAAATGTTGTTAACCCAAAGTTTATAATATCAAATGAGATTTTAAATTATTATATTATCATGATATTATGATATATTAATATATCTTAATATGATATATAAATTTAAATGTCGTTACAACGATAATCGTTACATATATGTCTCGTTTCGAAATCCTTAAGTTAGTAGTCTTGTTTTTACTTATGTAGTTCATTGTTAATACACTTAATGATATATTAAATTATCAAATTATCATGTTATATATAATATAACAATGTATTAATATGCTTCATATATATTTAGTAAGACTTGGTTATAACGATAATCGTTATATGTATCGTTTCGAGTTTCATACGTCAATAGTCTCCTTTTTAAGTATATAACTTATTGTTACTATTTTTAATGAGATACTTGATGATCATTATATCATGTTAAACATATATATTTATTCATTTATGTATCATCATGTCATATACAACTTATAGCGTTCGTGAACCATTGGTCAAACTGGGTAATCAGACGTTTACAAAATTTCCATTTCAATTAACCAAGTCTTAACAAGTTTGATTGCTTAACATGTTGGAAACACTTAATCATATAAATAACAATTTCATTTAATATATATATAAACATGGAAAAGTTCGGGTCACTACATCGTGACCCGTGTACATGTCTCAGACTCGATCACAACTCAAAGTATATATATTATTGTAGAATCAACCTCAACCCTATATAGCTAACTCCAGCATTAATGCATATAGAGTGTCTATGGTTATTCCAAATAATATATATAGATGCGTCGATATGATATGTCAAAACCTTGTATACGTGTCCCGATATTTAAAGTGCGTAAAATAAATAACAGAAATTAAATGACGATAAATAAAATTGCGAGAATTAAAATTGCGATAATTAAATTGAGATAAATAAATTGCGAAAAATAAAATGTAATCAGTTAGCTAGGAACAGTTAGCGTGGATTCTTAACAAGATTTAAATTAATTAATTCGTTTGTTTCTAATAAATTTTATTTTATCCAATATTTTCTTCATTATGCCACTTGTTGGATTCTGATAGGTCAAAATCCAAATATGAAATTGAATGAAAATGGGTATTCTGCTGTGAACGGATACGTATATCGGTGGTTGTAAGTAGGATAGTAAATGACCGTTGAATCAAATTCGAAGAATGTACAGTGTAACTTATTAATGTGAAATCTAAATATTTCTCGGGTATTACCTACCCGTTAAAATATTTTTACCATTAACAGTTTGTACAAAAGAATTTTTAATTACAATCTTTATGAAAAACATATATACATATATATTTTCTTCAGATGTAATCATGGATTTAATGAGTTAATATAATATTAATCTCATTTGCTTTTCGGTTTGAGCTATAATACATAATCTCTAAAACATTAGAGATTACATAATTGCCATGAAGAATGAAGATAATTGATGTAGAACTATACGTAGAACGATGATTATACTCGAAGTACAAAATGAGATGTTGAGGCATGGATTGTTGATGGTACTGGTGTTGTTACTGATGGTACTGCTGGTGTCGGTGATGTTGTTGAAGCTGGTAAAGTTTTCACCATATTCTCCAAATTGATTACTCGAGCGCGAAGTTTGTTGACTTCTTCTATTATTTCGGGATGATTGTCGGTTGGAACGAGCGAATGAATAAGGTTTAAAATCTGAGATATTATGTAATCATGATGAGATATTAGAGAAATGAGGGAGAAAATGGTATTACGAACAGGTTCGCCGGTAAGTGCTTCAGGTTCTTCGCCAAGAGGGGAATGTGCGGGATGGAAGGGATCACCTTCTTCTTGTCTCCAATGATTAAGTAGGCTACGAACCCATCAGATGAATTGAGGATGGATGATTGGTTGATTCATTCTGGTGACGCTGCTTTCGGAGCTTAGGTGAACATCCATGTCGGAATAGCTGTCGGGTTCCAAAGAATTTGAACTAGTGACGAGTTTCATTTTAGTACGATTGAGTAAAGGGTTTTTCGGTATAAAATGATTTTCGGATATCGGATAGTATTCTAATTACATAGAATATCTATATATATAGAACAAAAGATTTCGTAGAATACGGAGGAATTTATGGAATATGTCAGGCAAAGTTTACAGTAATAGATACGCTAAGATATGAATTTTGTCTATACACTATTCATGCAATCAATGCAGTAAAATGGGTCTTAGACTTAAGATGATAAGCAGGTAATTTTCGACACGAAATGATAAGCAAAACTTTTGACATGCAGACACGGTCGAAGTCCAGACTCACTAATGCATCTAAACAACTATCAGTTAGACACACTAATGCAAGACCTGGTTCGCTAAGACCACCGCTCTGATACCAACTGTCGTGCCCCGTCCTAATCCATCTGGACGAATACATTACATTTGGTTACATCGCGAGGTACTTGACCTCTATATGATACATTTTACAAACATTGCATTCGTTTTTAAAAGACAAACTTTCATTTCATCGAAAGTTGACATACATGCATAGCATTTCATAATATATCTAAACTATAAATGACTTGATAATATTCTTGATGAACTCGATGACTCGAATGCAACGCCATTTTAAATATGCCATGAATGACTCCAAGTAATATCTCTAAAGTGAGCAAATGCACAGCGGAAGATTTCTTTCATACCTAAGAATAAACATGCTTTCAAGTGTCAACCAAAAGGTTGGTGAGTTCATTAGTTTATCATAATCAATCATTTTCATCATTTTAATAGACCACAAGATTTTTATTTCCATTTCTTATAAATATACGTCCCATGCATAGAGACAAAAATCATTCATATGGTGAACACTTGGTAACCGACCTTAACAAGATGCATATAGAATATCCCCATCATTCCGGGACTCCCTTCGGACAAGATAAATTCGAAGTACTAAAGCATTCGGTACTTTGGATGGGGCTTGTTGGGCCCAATAGATCTATCTTTAGGATTCGCGTCAATTAGGTTGTCTGTTCCCTAATTCTTAGATTACCAGACTAAAAAGGGGCATATTCGGTTTAATAATCCAGCCATAGAATGTAATTTTAAGTACTTGTGTCTATTTTGTAAAACATTTATAAAAGCAGCGCATGTATTCTCAGTCCCAAAAATATATATTGCAAAAGCATTTAAAGAGGGAGCAAATGAAACTCACTCTACAATATTTTGTAGTAAAAATATTCGTTCGACTGAACTGAACAATGCAGGGTTGGCCTCGGATTCACGAACCTATATCATTTATATATATATATTAACACACATAATAACAATTAACAAGTTTATATTAATATTATTAATATACTTCTTATATTCATAATTTATATGTTATTTTGGTGAATAAAGTAATAATTAATATTTATATATAACAGATTCCTATTAAAGTATTTTAATTAGGATATAATATATGTTATTATATATAAATGCTTAAAATATAGTAGATTTAATATTTATATATATTGATTTAACTTAGAAATATATTTATATATTATTTGTAACATAATTATAATAACATTTTATTAGAACAAAATAGTACCTAATATTAATATAGATGTAAAAATATATTTTTATATAGATGTCTTTTAGTTTGTAAAGACTATAAGAATTATGATAATAATGTTAATAATAATACCAATACTTATATTAATGACAGTAATAATAATAATAATAATAATAATAATAATAATAATAATAATAATAATAATAATAATAATAATAATAATAATAATAATAATGATAATGATAATAATAGTAATAATAATGGTAATAAGGTTGCTACCTCAAAAGAATAGGCTAAAAAAAATGATGCCACTGCCCGGTCTCGAACCCGCAACCTCTCACTTAACAATTAGCCTCCACACCACCGAACCATTAGTTACTCTCTGATTATAATCCGCACACTTATTTATTTAACCTCACTATCTTCGTTATTTTTCTTTGAGTATTTCATCAATTAGTCATCGTCATCATTTACCTATGATTTATCATTATCACTATCTTAACCCATATTCATTATCATCTGTTTATCACCATCACCATCAATTAGTGATATCATAATCGAATAACATCATTCTTGTTTCATACCTCGTCATCATGGTATCATCATCAATATCATTTATCATCTAACATCTTATATCATCATCTTCCTAACCCTAATCATAATCGTGCTCATCACTATCGTATATCCGATTGTTTTATTTTCTTCATCGCGAAATAATACATTCAAAACCCATCGTTGTTTTAACAATAAAAGGCAGCGGCCTGGACTGTACCAGCAGGAATAATAGTAGAAGAAACAAAAAACGTAGCAGTTGGTTTGATAAAAAAAATAATCGTTGCAGGGATGGATTATGTGGTGTTGTACTCAGCTCGTAACAAAGACAGGTTAATTGGCCCAACTTGCTTCAGCCCAACAACAGAAAGTAATTACATGGCCCAAATAATAAAGGGGAGATTTGTGGCCTGTTGGTTGGGAATTCAAAATTTTGAACGGTAGAAACAAAAGGGAAGTTACGCCTGCACTCCTCATCAATTCATCATCATGCACTACCTTGTTTAAATCAAGCGGGGTTCTCCTTTTTAAGGAGTGTCGGCCATATTCTCCAACAACAATAACATGCGTAATTTATTATTGATCAATTCGCTGTAAAAGGATTTCTTTATTTCCAAATTGGCATATACCATGAACCTAATCTATCCACTTGAATATCTCAACAACCCCACTAATAATTGATAAAATACGGAGCATAAAGTAATATATATACCTAGTCGACTTAGGGTGCTTGAATGATTTGTTTGCTTGTTGAGAACAAAAGTATGCAGCAGTAGAAACTGTATCCATTCTATCGTTCTTCTCATCGTTTTCATTTATTATCCTTGCGGTAATAAAAAAAAATACAGAAGTAGAATAGTTGTAGTAATGATGGCGGTTTGAAGTAGGTTTGAAGGTGGTGTGTGTGTAAGATATATGAATGTATATGTATATAGAGATAAATATACATATTATAGAATAAGAGGTGTTCAATGAGAAACAGTAATATGCAGATGTTATTCGAGATGTTTTGGTCTTTTGATCAAGTTAAAAACATAAGGTGGGGTGTTTTAAGATAGTTAGATGGTGTTCAGGTGGTGATAAGCAGAAGGAACCGGAGAGTTGAATAAGCTTCATGGTTGATCAATAATAACGGGTGGTGATCAAAGGTGGTGAGATTTATCGAGCAACAAACCATGTGGGTGTGTTCGGTTGTGATTGTGATCGAGCAGGATGGTTTGGGTTTTGATTATAGTACAACAAGTAATAGCAGTCATCTAGAATATAAGTGGGTTTGTGTGGGATTTTGCGTTTAATGTAGAAGGAAAAGATCATGAGTAAATGGGTTTCGATGATGGTGAACGAGGATGATGTTTGGTGCTCTTGGTGGTTGTTTGTTTAAGGTTGTGATGATGAAGAAAAAGACTCAGGTTATAATTTGAGAAAGGAATAGATAGATAGATAGTCGTATGCATTTCTTATGATTGTGATATATGTAATTGTATAGATATATGTTTCTTAAATGTAATTTAAAATGGTGATAGTAGTAGGAAGGAAAGAAGAAAAAGAATGGCGAAGTTGATCGATGGTTTGATTTCACGGTTGTGGAAGTTTGTGGGTGCGATCAAGGTGATAGTGGTCATCACATAATTGTCAAAAAGGAAATAGTATTAGTCTTTTAGACAATGAAATGAAACAGAAAAGATGCTGTGGTTGCTTGTTTGCATCTCATTTGCAATATATTTATGTGTAATTGAAATAGTGGAAAAGTTGATTGGTTTGATTGATAGACAATTAGTACAATCACAATATATTCTCATTTCACAGACGAATTTAAAAAGCAATAAGTGGGTGTTGATATTTATGTATCGTTCATTGTAGTACATATATAATAATTAGATAGTGGATGCATGAATATGTAATAAATTTAGAATGTTAAAAGAGGACAAGTACAGCAAATGGTTTTGTGATCTAATTGCATGTATGTTGCGTGTAAAGTCAAAAAGTTAAAAGAAATAGAAACAGTAAGCAGAAGGAAATATCATTTGTGTTGTGGATGTTTACTGGATGCATGCATATGTGTATCGACATATAACATAATATATAATAATATATAATATTATAACAAAGATAATAATACAATACAATATGTGGAGATGAGCTGGCATGGATTCAGACATATGTAAAACCAATTCTCATGTAGAGTAAAACAACATGGCATAATATATGGATATGACTTTTGGCCGAGCATGAAAATGATTAGGCCCCAATTTGTTGAACTTGATCCCATAAGTTAAATATGTGCAACAATTAAATTTCTATTATAATCATCCTACGTGAACTACAATCTTGATTATTGATATTCAACAAAAATTAACAATAGTGATCCTGCTTATATATTAAATTCAAAACATCAACCTAACAGACTTTGCTTATCGTGTTGAAAATACAATATCGTATCGAGAGTATGATTTAAAATTAGTCGAAATTTTCCGGGTCACTAAATCCGCCGCAAGGCTTCCATTTACGTGTATAGAAGTACAGGCCGACTGTAAGCATATGTTGATCCAAGACCTCCAACGTGTACCGAAACCATAGCCTCAAGCGTTTAATTCGAAAAATTCGAGTTGAACCTGTCATAGGCTTACTCGAATTCAACCTTAAAAATAATGGTTTATCTTTCTTCCTCTTATACAACTCCGTTGCTTCATTGAGAATCAATGGACCATCCAAAATTTGTCTCCCACAAATAAAAGTTGAGTGTTCTTTGCAAATGAGTTTATCCATTACATTTACCATACGATTTGCCAAGATCTTTGTTATGATTTTAAACATCACTCCAATTAGTGAAATCGCCCTGTAATCTTTATTGCTTCGTGGGAGCATGATGGTTTAGGGGTTGGAAGTCTTCGTACTTTTAACAACACTCTCTTATTTAAATGGTTTATGGCTCATGAAACCTTATTAAGTTTTTTTTATCACCCCTTTCTCCTTTCTAGCTTCTCGCAAGGGAGGTTTTGAGTTTTAATAAAATTGTTGTTTCAAAATAAATCTACAACATATTTCTTAAATCGTTTGATTTAGAGGTAAATTGAGTAGATGGGCACGTACCAAAAAATTATTAGAGGGTCAATGACTTAGGGGTTTGTTTACCTCTTAAATGAATGGGTGAACGTTAAATGTTGAATCATTCATTATTCAGAGCGTTTGTTTCTGACTTCTTAATGACGAATGATGCTGAATGGTTCAACATTCAATGTTGAGTCATTCAGAGCTGAAATTATCTCTTAACCATTAAACACATAAATTTTATGTAACATTCTCTTTAAATTATATTAAAAACACTTATTGAACAATTGTATTGTTTTTATTCATGTCCAAGGTTAATAAGATAATTTTACATAATTCACGTTAATCGGTCAAAATGATTATCAAACAGGTTATTGTCAGTCAGAAGCAATTTTATTCAAAATTTTTGCCTAATTCAGATTATGAACCATTCGACGCTTAATCATTCAGTTTTATCAAACGCATCATTATTGATAATACGATGTCTGTTTTAATCATACGGTTGAGATTCAAGTTATGAAATAAACAAATGTATATAATAAGACTATTTATCCTATTAAAGATATTCGTTTTGCTTCTCAATGACCTAACACCATAATCAAACTGCGTTCTTTTTGCCCCTCATAAAATTCTAGCACTATAAACAAATGATAGATGAGGAAGGTTTCCCTATTCAGACTACTCATGGAATACGGATAATTTTTTATCGGCTTAACTAATTGACTATTTCTTACATTTTTCGTGATGTGTTGATAGTCAGATTTCAATTTGAGACCTCTTACGTAAGGTTATTTCAATCGATAATTATTACTCGTGTAACCAATATTTAAAGTCTTATTTATGCATTTAATCAAACTTAAAAACATTACGTAGTTAGGTATGTAAAATATATATTTTGAGTAATCCATATTTGATTTATCAACATTCAAATTAAACTAGAAGATACTTCATCTAATATAATGATCATATCTTGGCATTTATTTACTTAATCTTTTAGGATAATGCAAGGGTGGCAACATCATTTACTAAATCCACTTGCTTATTTATATATTTATTTTTTATTATATTTATAATTTTATTATACTTTATTAAGACAAGAGATGCGTTTATAATTTAAAATAGTGCCAATTAATTAGTTGAGTTCATGATTGGAAGATGATCATGGGTCATTATTTACTATTATTGATTAACTAACAATAGATTAATCTAATTTGGTATTGTTTAAATTCGGCTGGATTTCTTAAGATACGACTGCATCATTATCTCGAATCATGAATAGTAAACGACAAAGTATGACTTGTAGTATTGCGTTTTGATTTTGGATTTATTAGTAAACAAATTATTGCGATATAGTAGTAACAATTTGATGATACCATGACGATAGTTGTTGAAAATGGTAATGTAAGTCGTAGTTTTATTCAATATTTTGACTTTTTTTGTCGTTAGTCTCTCTATTATACACCAAAAAACTAACAGCGTTTTTTCGGATTTTTTGTGTGTGGCTAACATCATCCTTCCATCATACCTTTTAAGCATACCGAGTCCTTCCGTCAACCATCCGTTTAGATTGGACGTTAAGTGTCATCACGTGCAATGCATGTGGAGTAAATTCCTTTTTTATCTTCCATCTTCATCTCTAACCTTACTTAATTTACACAAACCCTAATTCTTCTTTACCTTGTCTCTTGTGTTCATCCCCAAATTTAAAATCACTATATATGTTTAATCTCTATCATCATCATCATGGTCATCATGTTTAATCCTCGTGATTACTCCTTCATATCATATTCGTATCTTATATCTCAATCTTCATCCTAATCACTCATATGATCATCACAAATCATCATCTCATAAAACATCACCAAAGCACAATCTGTTACCGAATGCTTCCTATACATAATTGTTAACTCTCATAAAACATTCGTTGTTCTAAAAAACACTCATAAATTCTCATATATGAGTTTGAAGTTTTTACCTAAAACTTGAAGAATCTTAATTCGACTTAATTTGTTGTTTTCTGTTTCTGAAATTGTTTGACGAGTGTTTAATGATTCATTTGGAACATTTTTGATTTAGATATAGTTCCTTGAAAATGACTAATTTGTTAAATCAACTATTGAGTTACAAAAGTGAAATACGCTGCTGTTCTTTTTTTTTTTTTTGTTTCTTCGAGAAATTCGTTATGTCTTTTTGGAATTCCGACTTGTGTGATTATCCCCAAACTTGACGATAAAAATACGCTGCTGTTTGTGATTTCATTTATTTGATTTTAATTGAAGGTGTAAATGGTAATGGATTTAGTGAAGAAGATGAAAATTAGGATTTGTGTAAATTAAGTAAGGTTAATGATGAAGATGGAAGATAAAAGACAAATTTACGCATTGCACGTGATGACACTTAACGTTCAATTTAAACGGTTGGTTGACGGAGAGATTCAATATGTTTTAGTGTAATAATGGAAGGATGCTGTTAGCAAAAAAAAAAAAAAAAAAAAAAAAAAAAAAAAAAAGGAGAGATGTTAGCTTTTTGATATATGACTAGAAAATGGGTGTGTGTGTGAGAGAGAATGAGAGGAGAGAGAGAGCAAAAAATACGTCCAAGCGAGATCAATACAACGGGGGGCTACATGATAGATTAACTAGGTTATTCGGAATCCAATTGACTTCGTTCATGTTCTTCAACTTCCCGGAGGAATGGAACGTTACAGAATTATGGCGAAAATTCAAACAACATGGTGATATACGAGATGTATACTTGGTGGGAAAACGATTAAGAAATGGGCAACGATTTGCTTTTGCTAGATTCGCAGGGATAAAAGATGCAGATTCAACGCTTTCCATGCTAAGTCGTATTAACTTCGAAGGACGACCAATAAGAATTTTCAAGGCGGAAGAACGAAAAGATAGTAATCGAGATGGAAACAATAAACATGAACCAAAAGAAACAAAGAACCACAGTTGTTTCCATACTAATGCTTTTAGAGACAACCGGAACTATAGAGATGTTACGAGTCCTTTCCATGGTGATCTAAGGGAAAAACTAAGTAACAATCCATCAGAGGGTAGATTCGAAGGCAAAGATCTAAGGGAGAAGTTAACAAGCATACATCAAAAAAGACTTGAAAATGAACAAGTCAATCAAAAAAGGGTTTTTGTAGAAGGTAATATGTGCAACAGGCACCTGTTCAAACGCTCAATCTTAGGTACCCTAAAAGACTGGACATTAATCCATCAACTGAAGACATTATGTCATGCAGAAGGTATGAATAATTGTGACATCAAGTATATGGGTGGTCTAGATATTCTCTTTGTTTTCTATTCTTCATTTGAAGCTGAAGAGATATTATCGAATAAAGAGAATTCTATACACAAATGGTGCAACCACACAAGTATTTTGAATAAAACATATTATTCATCAAGAAGGCTTACATGGATTGAGGTAACAGGGGTGCCAATCACATGTTGGAATGTTAAAAATTTCAAAAAAATTGGGAGATTGTGGGGTGATGTACTAGAAACAATAAACTGTGAAATCACTATGGAACACCAAAATCTTGTATCGGCAAATTTACTCATCCATTCTAATGGTTTAAACACAATCGAAGGGTCTGTTATTTTAGAGAGTGGAACCGAAATTTTCACAGCTTATGTCAAAGAAGATGCAAGTAATCACGTTCATATGGTTTTATGTAACGATGATGAAGAGGACCATAAGTCAGATGTTTCGAATTCGGACAAATCAGAGAAAGAGTTCGTGGAGGATACCTTTGATAACTCTGATGAAGAAGAAGATGATTTTTTAATTGATTCAGATGAAGAGAACGAATTTCTAGGATTCGAAAAAAGTAGCGACTTTCAAAGGACAAACCAAAAATCCGGCGAGTCCAAAAAAAAATCCGGTGGAATTAACGGGGACCGACAGGAAGAAGACAATGGATTGGAATGCATGGGATTGGATTCACTTTTTGAAGAAAAAATAAATGATAATGTCTGCCATGAAGTTATGGGAGAATGTGAAAGGTCCAATAATTCACATACTAGTGTAAACACGCGGGCCCCCATCGATATTCCAATCCCCTTTTCAAATTCAAATTACGTAAATTCATCTACATGTTATCATTCAAATTTGGGCCAAGCTGTTAAACCAAGCCCAATCGAACATTCTGAAGTGGGCCTTGGTGACAAAAATCCAATCAGTCAAATTAATGAGGAGGAGAACAAAAAAGAGGTCCATGAAGCTACTGCCCAACATGAGGTAGAAGATACTGACCAAGAAGAGGTAGGGATTGGTTCTTCATCTCTAAATCAAATTAACAATGAGGGTCTGAGAAAACACACGATGGATAATAATAAAAAAAATCCAAAACGCAAAATTAAAGAAACTCAAAAGTGTGATCATAACAAGAAGGATTGTTGTTGGGCGCACATATGCAAATGGAAGACGTCTTCAAGAATGATGAACCTTAAGACAGCTGCAAGAAAAGGTAGAACTGAGGAACAACCACTGAAACCCGAATGCTCCAATTGTACATCTTCTTCTGGTAATTCGCAGTCCTTTAACTCAACAGAAGTAAAATGTTATGGCAATAAATTGGGATTAAAATGGAAGGCAAAGGTGCCTTCAATGTAAGTTTGTTTATCCCTCTTTTCGTTTTATTTCTTTTTTCATGAAGATAGTTTCACTCAATATTAGAGGTTTTGGAATCGGGTCTAAAGAGAATAAGTTTGATTGGGTTAAAAAGTTAATTATAAAGGAAAAACCAACTTTTTTATCATTGCAAGAAACTCGTTTGAAATTGACAAACCTTAATTGGATTCAATCGCTATGGGGCTCATCCAATTGTGATTTTATCCAAAAAGAGCGTGTGGGGATGGCAGGGGGTCAATTAATAATTTGGGACTCAAGCTACTTCGAAGCTTCTGATACGATTTGTAGTGATGGTTTGATTGGTATCCGTGGTAAGTGGAAAGACAAGGGTTACAACTTTAACTTCATCAATGTTCATGGGCCTCACGAAGATGCTGGTAAGATAAAATTGTGGGAGGATTTATCTAATTTAATATCCGGAAGTGATGCGGGTTGGATTATTTGTGGGGATTTCAATGAGGTGCGGGTCCAATCGGATAGATTAAATTGTGAATTCATCGAATATAGGGCAAGAAGATTCAATAATTTTATTTCAAACAACGGTTTGTTGGAAATTCCAATAAGTGGGAGAAATTTTACTAGAGTTAGTGATGATGGTCTCAAATTTAGCAAGATTGATCGTTTTCTTGTCAACGAATCTTTCTTCAATATGTGGAAGGATCTCACTGCGGTCGCATTAGATAGAAAAAATTCGGATCATTGTCCAATTATGATGAATGATGAAGTAAGGAATTTTGGCCCTAAACCGTTCAAAATTTTTGATGCTTGGTTTGATGAAGAAGGGATTGATGAGGTTATAAAAAATTCGTGGAACATCCCAATAGGAAATACCAACCGGAAAGATTGTTTATTTCGTAACAAGTTAAAAAATGTCAAAGAAGCGTTAAAGGAATGGAGTGCGAATAAATTCAATAGTTTAGATGCTGAGATCGAAGCCTTAAAAACATTATCACTTAATCTTGAACTGAGGGCAGAAAACAACCAACTAAATGACATTGAAAAAGAAAATTGGTTACACACAAGAAAGAAGTGGATGGAAAAAGAAAAATTGAAAACAAGCATGTTGAAGCAAAAGGCGTGTGTGAAATGGATTTTAGAAGGTGATGAGAATTCCAAGTACTTTCATTCCATTATTCGAAGAAAAAACAATAAGAGCAACATGAGGGGTTTGAATGTCAACGGGGTATGGATTGATTCTCCATGTGATATTAAAGAAGAAATCTATAATCATTTCAAACGAATGTTTGAAGATCCGGAGATTGAAAGACCATGTATGGAGGACCTTATTTATCCCAGCCTTTCCATGGATAATACCATGGCTCTTGAACTTCCATTTAGTGAAAAAGAAATTAAAGATGCGCTTTTTGATTGCGGTAGTTCTAAAGCGCCCGGACCCGATGGTTTTAACATGCGTTTTTATAAAAAATATTGGGAAGAAATAAAGGGTGAACTAACTCTTGCTATTGAATGGTTTTGGGATAAAGGTGAATTTTCCCGTGGATGTAACTCGTCTTTTGTCACTTTAATCCCAAAAAAATCCGACCCCGTTGGACTTGGTGATTATCGCCCGATTAGTTTGATCGGTAGTTACTACAAAATTATTGCAAAACTACTTTCTAATCGTTTGAAAAAGGTGATTCCACATCTAGTTGGTTCGGAGCAAAGTGCGTTTATTAAAGATAGATTTATCTTAGATGGTGCATTGATCGTAAACGAGAGTATTGAGTATCTTAAAGAGTTCAAGAAAAAAAGCATCCTTTTCAAAGTGGATTTTGAAAAGGCATTTGATTGTCTAAATTGGAACTTTTTAATGGAAGTCATGAAAAGCATGGGTTTTGGATCTAAATGGAGGAGGTGGATACTTGCTTGTTTACAATCTGCGTCTATTTCAATCTTAGTAAACGGGTCACCAACAAAAGAGTTTTTGCTAGGAAGAGGCATTCGTCAAGGTGACCCATTATCACCTTTTCTTTTCATATTAGCCGCGGAGGGATTAAACATTCTAACCAAAGCCGCAGTCGCGAAGGGTCTTTATAAAGGTGTTGAAATTGGAAATGACAAAATTAAAATATCTCATCTTCAATACGCGGATGATACTATTTTTTTCGGAGAATGGAGTCATGAAAATGCACTAAACATTCGAAACCTTCTTAAATGCTTCGAATTGGCTTCGGGTTTAAAAGTGAACTTTCAAAAAAGCTGTTTGTATGGTATCGGGACAAGTGTAGATGAATTAAAACAATTTGCATCTCGTTTAGAATGTCAAGTGGGGTCGTTGCCATTTACGTATCTTGGACTTCCAATTGGTGCAAAAATGAATAAAATGTGTAGTTGGAACCCTGTCATCGATAAAATTAAATCAAGACTTTCAAGTTGGAAAATGCGTTCAATGTCATTTGGAGGAAGATTAGTCCTAATTAAATCGGTCCTAAGTAGCCTTCCATTGTATTATTTCTCGCTCTTTCGTGCTCCGATTTGTGTGTTAAAAACTCTAGAGAGTGTCAGGAGAGTGTTCTTTTGGGGTGGGTCGGAAGTAAACTCTAAAATTTCCTGGGTTAAATGGGATAATGTGGTAACTTCATATGAAAATGGGGGGTTAAATATCGGGCTTTTAAAAAGTAAAAATCTTTCTTTATTGGGCAAATGGTGGTGGAGGTTTAATACCGACACCAATTCTTTATGGGCAAATGTCATTCGTAGCATTTACGGTTCTTGTGGTGGCTTGGACTTAGAGGGTGAAGCAATTCGCTCTTTAAGACCAAGTGTGTGGAAAAATATACTTGTAACAGGTACATGCATTCAAGAGCTAGGAGTTGATTTCATAGACTCCTTCGTCAAGAAAGTGAACAAAAATTCGATGCTGAAATTTTGGGACACAAAGTGGCTAGTTAACGGGAAACTGAGTTCAAAATTTTCAAGACTATATCGATTGGAAACGGATAAAGGGACAACCATTAGCGACCGAATTGCAGAATCAGAATCAGAATCTGGAAGTGTTTTAAGGGGCAATTGGACGAGACAACCAACAGGGCGTACACAAGGTGAATTGACAGAGTTGCAGCAACTAATTTCGCGCTACAGTTTCGAAGAATCGGAGAGAGACACATGCTCCTGGTCGTTATCACATAATGGTATTTACACTGTTCGATCTTTATCTCTCATTATTGACGAACGTTTAATCGCGAATACTAATGTTGATGAAACTATGCGTAATAATTTGGTACCAAAAAAGTTAGAAGTATTTGTATGGCGGGCTTGCAAAAAAAGGTTGCCTGTTAAAATCGAATTAGACAATAGGGGTATAGATTTGCATAGTGTTAGATGCCCGTTATGTGATGACGATTTAGAAACGGTGGAGCATTCCCTAATATTTTGTAAGTCCGCAATGGATGTGTGGGATCGAGTCTTCGGGTGGTGGGGACTTGGAAATATGACTAACCTTAGTATTTCTGAAATGTTGAGGGGAAATGGTCCAAGTAACTCTACACAGGTGGGAAAAAAATATGGCAAGCGGTTGAATGGGTATGTACATATCTAATTTGGAAGAATAGAAACGAGATGGTCTTTCGGGGGAAATCTTGGATTCCGTCGGTGGCTTTGAACGAGATTCAAGTTAAAGCGTTTGAGTGGATTTCCAAGAGATCGAGGAAACGGAAAATAGATTGGCTTACGTGGATAAACGATCCTAGTTGCTATCTTAAAATATTGTAACCTTGTAATTAGTTTCGTGTTTTAGTTTTCGTGTTCGGTTTGCTATCTTTGCAAAGCATTTTCGGGTTAATTGCAAGCCATTATTGCTTGCTCTATCCTTGTAACTTTTGATTTCAATATATTCCTTGCTTTTCAAAAAAAAAAAAAAGCTTTTTGATATATGAATGGAAGGATTAACGGCACAAAAAAGTTCAATATTTTCTTATTTTTTAAAAGGAATCTCTGTGACACTCATTAAGGCGTATACAATCACCTTAAATATATAACGATCCGTTATTAACTAAATTTTATGATTTTTCATATGTAGAGTCCTATACACAGTATATTTAGAAAAATCCAATAGTATATTGATGATTAAGCCTAATGGTTGCATTTTATTGCACATGGCTTTTAATCCAATGTACGTAAGTTGATGTGAGCAATGATGCTGCGAAATACAACTAATAACTCGTTTAAAGTGTAAAATGCAACAACTTTCCTAAATAGGAAAAAACCAAATTTTATGGTGTAGTTGTCACTTGTCATCTTCACTACATATATACGATATGACGATCCATAACAATTAAAACGATATTTTTTGTTTCACTTGTCTCATAATACGTAAGAAACTGTTTTAAAAGTACTCAATAATAAATAAAATATAAAATGATGTAATATAACAAAGAAAAGAAGTTTGAAACTTTTAAACAAAGGAAAAAAGCTAAAGTTACAGAACTAACGTTTAACTTTTAGTTTCTAGTTTTTTGTCATTATACTCTTTATTCAACAGATTCAGTTACTCTATCAAACTAATTTTGCCAAACATACCCTTGATACATCAAATGTTAACATATTCATAGACATGGATAAGAAATTTTGACAGGTTCCAACCTGACATCTTTTGGCCAAAACATAAAGTTACTTGTTTTGACCCAAACCCAAAAACGCTAAACAATATACCTTTGATGCAGAAGAATTTACATGCCCAACTTGCTGGACTCCACTGTGCAGCCTACTATCCACTCGAACACTTGATGGGCCCGTCAAAACATTTGAGTTATTTCCATTTTTCAAGCCATTTACTTCACTAGTAACAGGTAAATCTTGATCATTATTATTGTTCATAGACGACCTTTGGCTATTATCAGTAATGCTCATTATCCTTTTATCCTATTTTGAAAAGCACTATTCATAAGGATTCCATTTTATAATTATTTTTATGATTGGTTACTTTGAGAAAATGCATGGGGCATTTTGGTAATTTTTGAACATTATTATTATTTTCAAAAAAAGTAACCAATCAGAGACAAATATAGTAGCTTCTCTCTTCTTTAATGGGTGACTTCATCCCAAAATTCATTAAAAGCTTAAGCTGGCTTCTTCTCCCATTTCACTACAGATTATGCGTCACGACCGTCACCGTTAAACGTGTAATGATTTAAAGAACCTAACGCAAGAAATTGTAACGGAAACCGACCTTCCACGCGCCTGAAAGGTACACAGCCAGAATTCTTTTTTTTCTGGCAGCGTATAAGCTTTCACAGACTAAAAGTCGTTTCTGATATAAATGACCAAATAGATGAAAGTTCTACAACTGATGGGAAGCTCGAATAGTTATTTAATGTTTGTTTACTGTGTGAGGCTTGAACCATTATAACCTGCCTAATCGTAATTTCGACAAAAATATACTTTTTCGTCTATGCATCTAACAAATGCCAGGTTGTGAATTGCACTCATCACACAAAAGTGTTCTTGAGTGACGTTTGGCTAGTGCATTTGCATAATGAACAAGACGATCACATGACAAACACAAGTAGGCTGCATCAGATCGACAATACACCATCGATCTTGCCTCCCCGCAATGATCACATTGGTAGCCCAATTTCTCAAAAACCTATTTATTACTTCGTAAGAACCAAGATTATAATCTCTTTCGAATACAATGCCAAACTTGTTCTTTAGAACCCGAATTATCAAATAAATAGAAATATATTGATAAAGTTGAAATTTTCTTGCCAAAAAGTACATGGATGTAGCTTAACGGATTATTAGCTGTTGTTAGGTTATAATTGCCTAGTAAAATAATAATGTAGGTTATAATTGGGAGTGACTATTTAATCAAAAACTTAAGAATAGAGCGACTATTTTAGCAATCTTGCCTTTGATTAATTAAGTATTAAGTATCATCATAGCTGTTAAAAAAAAAAAAAAAAAAAAAAAAAAAAAAAAAATTAAGTATCATCATAATTAAATTCGGAGTATTATGTAATATAATATATATATGCGTAAATATTGAAAAGAATCATAACGATAATAAACTATAAACTAATAACATTATAACATACGGAGTAATTGTCTACAATATACATTTGACTTGGAATTTGAGCAAATAACTTCGACTTAATTTTTCAATGAACAAATCCGATTTAGATCTACTCAAATCCGATGAATCAACCAACTGGCCCAACTATTAGAACTTCTATAGTTCTTATTCATTTCATTTTTACATTGAAAATAAATTGATATAAATCTTAACGAGCAAGCTACCCTACACATCTACCACAATTATTGTGAACTTGTTCCTTTAAATCTTAAGGTCTACCATGTTCATGTAATGCATACTAATTGGCAATCGGCCCAACTAACTTTATTCTAAATACTGTTAATTTATTAGGTGCATTGCTTTTAGTGTGATAAATTTAATAAATGCCTATTAAATTAGTGAACATGTATGTATAATGTATCTAGCGTTTGTGTTACTTGAATACTTGATAATCATTTCACCTGCATATGCTGGAAGAAGGTTTAATGCATTTATCTAATTTCTATTGTTTTGTTTTATATATAAAACTTTTAATATATTAATGAACTCAAAAAGTTTGCAACTACATACGTGCTTGTACCGAAATTTGGTGACTTTTCACACTACTATATACTCCCTCAGTCTCATAATAAATGTCCTGTTTGACTTTTCTAAGTCAAACTTTTTAAATGTTGACTTCAAATATTTTTGTTTGTGTTATATAATATTTGATGAAATTTATTTGATTAGATTCGGTTTTAAAATATGTTTTTATCGACATAAGTTTCATCAAATATTATATAACAAAAACAAAAATATTTGAAGTCAAAAATATAAAAGTAAGACTGTGAAAAGTCAAACGTGACACTTATTATGGGACGGAGGGAGTACCAAACAGAAAAAAGACATAAATAATTGTTGCATTAGACTTGCAATAAACAAATAAAATGAATAACTCAAAGCACATAATCTACAACAAAGCAGTTATTTAGTATAAGAATCAGTTTAGAGTATAGATTATGTGAGGCCTATTTAGTAATGAAAGGACCCGTTCATACCGATTATAAACGATTCACAATAGTTGATTACATCGCGAGGTATTTGACCTCTATATGATACATTTTACAAACATTGCATTCGTTTTTAAAAGACAAACTTTCATTACATCGAAAGTTGACGGCATGCATACCATTTCATAATATATCCAACTATAATTGTCTTAATAATATTCTTGATGAACTCAACGACTCGAATGCAACGTCTTTTGAAATATGTCATGAATGACTCCAAGTAATATCTCTAAAATGAGCAAATGCACAGCGAAAGATTTCTTTCATACCTGAGAATAAACATGCTTTCAAGTGTCAACCAAAAGATGGTGAGTTCATTAGTTTATCGTAATCAATCATTTCCATAATTTTAATAGACCACAAGATTTCCTTTATTCAATAATCATACACTCGCAAGTGTTTAAAAATCATTCATATAGATTGAACACCTGGTAACCGACATTAACATCATGCATATAGAATATCCCCAAAACAGAAATCCATCTGTATAATATAAACTCGAAGTACTAAAGCATACCATTTTCCAGTATGGGAGGTGTTAGTGCCCGTAGATCTACCTTTAGGATTCGCGTCAATTAGGGTGTCTGTTCCCTAATTCTTAGGCTACCAAGCTAAAAGGGTGATATTCGATTCGATAATCCAACCATAGAATGTAATTTTCTAGTACTTGTGTCTATTTCGTCAAACATTTATAAAATCAGCGCATGTATTCTCAGTCCCAAAAACATATATTGCAAAAGCATTTAAAAAGAGAGCAAATGAAACTCACAATACAATATTTTGTAGTAAAAATATTTATACGAAGATACTGAACAATGCAGGGTTGGCCTCGGATTCACGAACCTATATCATTTGTGTATTCATTAATACATATAATCGTAATCGAATAATTTCATATATTATAACTTTATATATTATTTATTTAATTTGTATATATATTTGAAAATGATTATTCTTTATATATATATATATATATATTATTATACCTAATTTGTTTTATATGAATATTTATATAAAAATTGTTAATATAATATATTCATACTTTTATGTAATATTACTTATGAGTATATTTTTATATACTTAATAATATAGTAATTAAAAGTTGTATTTGATTATAATGATAATAATAATAATAACATTACTTCTAATAATAATTATAATAAGAATCATAATAATAATAATAGTGACATTAATAATAATACTTGTAACAATATTGATTTTACTGTCAATGATAGTCATGATACTAATTTTAGTATTTACATAATAATAATATTCGTGATAATAATATTACTTATGTCAATATTAACAATCCTATTATTAAAAAAAATATTAATACTAATATTTACGAAAATGATAATAATTTATATTACTTTCATAATAATAATAATAATAAACATATTCATGATAATAATATTACAGTTTTAAATTCAATAATTATATCATAATTAATACTTATAATATATATATATATATATATATATATATATATATATATATATATATATATATATAATACTTGTAATTATAATAACAACAATTATGATACTTATAATAATAATTATAATACTAATTATAATACTAATTCTAACAATAATATTAATGATCATAATGATAATAATTATTATAATAATAATAATAATAATAATAATAATAATAATAACAATAATAATTTATAATAACAATAATAATAATAATAATAATAATCATAATAATAAATATAATAAGTAAAGACTACCTTAGAATGTTTTTCCAAAAAAAAATGCCGACGACCGGGCTCGAACCCGAGACCTCACGCTCACCCGTACACTTCCTAAACCATCTGCATCGTTCTGTTTTTCTGTTATTCTATCAACCCAAATGTACATAACCCGTTATTCCTGTTTCCCTTATTATCTTCTTCTTCTTCTTCTTCACATTCAATCGAGCAGAGAACCCAATTCCAATCCCAACAATTAATTATCATATTAACTTAGGCTTCCAGATGAAAATAACTAATGGTTGATCGAGTTGTTTAAAACAGATAAAATAAAAGAAAAATAATTAAAAGACTGTAACAGAAAAAAAATATTGAACGAGAACATGGAAATTTGATTTTGGTTTTCAGAATGTTTTAGATAAAGGTTATAACATGAAAAAGTCTCTAAATCACCCCTATAATCTTTCTGAACACTCAATTGAAACAGAAACATCAAATTGACTTCGAATTTTGCCAAGAACAATTCGTTTGACTTTTTGTTTAGAATCTTTGACTCCAAAATTCATATTCAGTTTAAGGAATTGAAAGCTCAGAATTTGTAGAAAGTTTACATAGACGATTCCTAACACGACTGCACTTTTAGTTTTTGAAATATAATTCGAATTCGAGGTTTTGAATAAAATGTACAAGGACAGGGGCGTTCGAGCAGTATGTTTTGATTTTTCTGTTTTTGGTTCTCAATTGCAGTAGCGTAGATATATAATGAGATGTTGAACGATTACCACAGTATTAAGATTCGATTTCAATTATTTTCTAGTTATGATTTGTCGACAAAAAAATATTCCATCAGGTACAGAAAATAAAAAAAATAAAAGCTGAATGGGATTGTTAACAGACTTTGTTTTATAGCAGATACGAATTCGATATAGATCAAACATGGTACAAATCATGAGCAGAAGAAAGGTCGACAAAAGGAATCGAGTAAGAAGAAAAAATTGGAATCAGAAGGGGACGTGAAACAATCTGATTTTTATAAATTTTATATATAATTAATATTTGTAATTAATAAATAAATAAATAAATAAATATATATATATATATATATATATATATATATATATATTAATAATAATAATTCTATTAATAATAATAAATAATAATACCGATAATATTAATTAATAATAATAACGTAATAATAATAGTATTTTAGAATAAGGATACAAATAATTATAATAATGTTTATAATGATATTATTAATGTCAATATTAATAAATTGTTTTATTTTTTATAATAATAATAATAATAATAATAATAATGATAATATATAATAATAATAATGATTCTTAATGATAATGCTTAATAATCACAATACCAGTAATATCAATTTACATGTTTAAATTCTTATATCTATATATTATATATCATAATAATATTAATAATACAAATAATAATAATATTAATATTAATATTAATAATGATAATGAGATTTATATAACAAATTATGCTTTTCAAATCTCATATATATACATATATATATATATATATATATATATATATATATATATATATATATATATATATATATATATACTATATAATAATAATAACCAATAATATTTAAGTCACAATCAAATTATAAGTTCAATCAATCTTATAATAATTTTTATATTTGAAGATTTTTATTTTGATAACCCTAAAATTATTAGAATTCTATTAATTATAATTATAACAGTAATAATAATAATATAAATAATACTAATATTGATATTAGTATTAATACTAATAATAATGAAAGTAATAACTATATCATTATAACAACTATATTTTATTTTTATTTTTATTTTTGACTTGTAATTACATTTAATATATTAATATCACATATTATTTATTATGTAATATTATATAATATTTATACATAATGACATATAGTGAACATTTAATATTTATACATTTACATATATATTATTATTACATTTAATATATTAATATAACATATTATTTATTATGTAATATTATATAATATTTATACATAATGACATATAGTGAACATTTAATATTTATACAATTACATATATATTATTATATAATATGTGTTTGATAACGTTTTATACATATATATATATATATATATATATATATATATATATAAGTGATATATATTTACTCAAAATATTATATTGTTTCATAATAGAATTAGATGTTATGTTCTTCAATACATAATATTTATACCCTTCATATATTTCACAATATACATATCATGTATAGAAAATCATATTTACTAATTATATATATATATATATATATATATATATATATATATATATATATATATATATATATATATATAATATCATATATTGGATATTTAATATTTAGAAACTTTATGTATATTACAATATATATAATATTGCTTATATATATTTATTTATTTACACACAATTGTTCGTGAATCGTCGGAAGTAGTCGAAGGTTAACTGAATCCATGTAAACACATTTCAAAAATTTTGAGACTCAACATTGCGAATTTTGCTTATCGTGTCGATTTCATATTAAGATTAAGTTTAAAATTTGGTCGAAAATTTCCGGGTCGTCACAGTACCTACCCGTTAAATAAATTTCGTCCCCGAAATTTGATCGAGGTCGTCACGGCTAACAATAAAATGTTTTCATGACGAAAATGAGTTGATAGAATTTTATCATCATTGAGGAATATGGATAAAACAATTCATTTAGGTGAAGAGTACGAGTGAAGCTATCACGAAAGAGTGAAATGAGTAAATGTAGATTTGTCTTAACCGGTGACGTAGTCATGATTGATTTCCGAAATTCAAGGAATTTAGAGGAAATATTCATAATAAGATTTGATTCTTCGGTAATTAAGAAAATTAGAATCTTCTTTGGTTAAATGCAATAATCTGTTTTGATTTCTTTGTCGAATATTTTATTATAAATCCATCCTCTTCATTTCCTTTATATTTTGGAGTTCCATACTTTTGTTTTCTCTTCCCGACTTTAAGTCAAGCGAATAATAGTCCAGAATTCATAGGTATGAAGTTTGGAATGAACATAGTTAATGTTCTAAGAAGGAAATTGTAATGGCACGATTTTACTTTGTCAAATTACCAGAATATTCGGAAATGACCGAATCATCAAGAAAATATTTTCTTGATATTTTTAGAGATTAAATAGAATACAAGAGTCGTGTAACATGACACGTGATGACGTTATGATCTGTGAATCATCACGTTCCATTTAGAAACTCAGCATGACTTACTGTAATATAATCACGTTGATCAAGTGTCATTATATTATACTAACTCATTCTTCAGTTCCCAACACTACTTCAAAAACATTCATATTTTAAATTCGAATTTTTCAGAATTTAGAAACTAAAATAGTTTCCTCTCTGATGTAACACAGATAACGCGAAGAGATAAATAATATCGGACAAGAATATTTAAGAAGATATCTTCAGAAATATTGAGGATATTAATAATGAAAGATACGATAGTATCTTAGAATTTCTAATATCGAAGGATGATGAAGAAGATTTGTCCGCAAGGTTTAGAGTCAGGAGCAAGGTATTCGCTAACGACTTCAGTAGACACTGAATCATTTGGATTCTTTGAAGGTAGATTTCGTCTTTGTGGTTTGTCCACAGTCTCCTTCATGGTTTGCTCAATCCGTTTTCTAGTTCCAAACCTTTTATTTTTCTGAGCTTTGCCGACACACTATTCTTTATCATCAAACTTTTGGCCGTTAAGGTCGTTTAGAGTTTTTGCTGCTTCATCAGTATTTTTCCAAAAATTCTAAGAACTAATTCGTAATTTGGAGTATTGTTCAAAATTTCATACTGGAAGTTCATAATTCTAAGAGATAAATGTTATACTTATAACTGTTGATGTAGACATGCTACAGGATTTCAAAGTACTGATTGCTAAATCCCACTAATTAGTATGGCAATTCTTGTTACAAAATGGGGATGAATATATGAATAGGTTTTAACGAACAAATATAATGGTTTCGGAGAGACTTATGTCAATGAGTAATGAAGTTGCTGGTAAGCTTACTACTAAAGTGGTGGAATATAAACGGTTCTCCGGTAACGATGATGAAGGGCGAACTTATATATCAAAGTTATAGTAGAGTTCATTCGAATGAAAAGTCGAAATTGAATTGCTGAAGCTGTGACAAAATTGGCTACTTTGGAAAGGGATTGCAAAGTTATTTTCGATAATAACAACGCCAAAGGAGCTAGCACAGATACGTGTTAAACGTTTACTCAGGTTCTGAGTGTTTTCAGGTGCATAACTATATGCATCAATCTTTGCTTCCGTAGATGAATTGCGGTTGGTTCATCCTCTCTATTGAGGTGTTTTCAAGAATCATGAAAGGTTTGGACGCAGATTGAAATCGTCAAGATACAAATGAGGTTTAAGATGAAATCAAGTGGCAAACTTGAAGAAATGTTTAGTTTCATATGTTATAATCAATATTTTAATTCATTTTAATTGTCTAATGTTGGTAGTCCACAGTTAGTAATTCAATAATTCATATATAATATATTCGAATTAATTAATACGTATCGTGACCCATTGTATACATGTCTCAGACTCGATCACAACTCAAAGTATATATATTATTGTAGAATCAACCTCAACCCTGTATAGCTAACTCGATCATTACCGCATATAGAGTGTCTATGGTTATTCCAAATAATATATATAGATGCGTCGATATGATATGTCAAAACCTTGTATACGTTTTCCGATATTTAAAGTGTGTAAAATAAATAACAGAAATTAAATGACGATAAATAAAATTGCTAGAATTTAAATTACGATAATTAAATTGTAATATGGAATTAACAGTTAGCTAGGAACAGTTAGCTAGGATTTTGTTAGCGTGGTTTCTTAACAAAATTTCTCATAGTTAATTTGTTTGTTTCTAACAAATTTTATTTTTGTCCAATGTTTTCTTCATTATGCCACTTGTTGGATTCAGATAAGTCAAAATCCAAATATGAAATTGAATGAAAATGGTTATTCTGTGGTGAACGGATTCGTATATCTGTGGATGTAAGTAGGA
The DNA here is from genome assembly GCF_046630445.1 of Rutidosis leptorrhynchoides. Taxonomy (NCBI): domain Eukaryota; kingdom Viridiplantae; phylum Streptophyta; class Magnoliopsida; order Asterales; family Asteraceae; genus Rutidosis; species Rutidosis leptorrhynchoides. Next base: position 79,585,382 of record NC_092341.1, on the reverse strand, counting down.
TAGTAAATGACTGTTGAATCAGATTGGAAGAATGTACATTGTAACTTATTAATGTGAAATCTAAATATTCCTCGGGTATTACCTACCCGTTAAAATATTTTCACCATTAACAGTTTACACAAAAGAATTTTTAATTACAATCTTTATGAAAACGTATATACATATATATTTTCTTCAGATGTAATCATGGATTTAATGAGTCAATATAGTATTAAACTAATTTGATTTACCATTTGATTTAGAATACATAATCTCTAAAACTTTAGAGATTACATAATCGTCAGGGAGGACGAAAATAATGATGTAGAACAAGATGTAGAACGAAGATAATTGATGTAGAACGATGATTATACTCGAGGTACAGAATGAGATGTTGAGGCATGGATTGTTGATGGTACTGGTGCTGTTATTGATGGTACTGTTGGTGCCGGTGATGTTGCTGAAGCTGGTAAATTTTGCACCATATTTTCCAAGGCTACAACTCGAGCGCGAAGCTCGTTGACTTCTTCTATTACTCTGGGATGATTGGTGGTCGAAACGAGCGGATGGATAAGGTTTAGAATAGTAGATATTACGTAATCGTTGCGAGCTATTCTGGAGATGAGGGTGAAAATGGTGTTCCGGACTGGTTCGCCGGTAAGTGCTTCAGGTTCTTCGTCAAGAGGGCAATGTGGTGGATGGAAATGATCGCCTTCTTATTGTCTCCAATGATTAAGGAGGCTACGAACCCATCAGATAAATTGATGATGGATAATTGGTTGATCCATTCCAGTTATACTGCCTTCGGAGTTCGAGTGGAAATCCATATCGGAATAGCTGTCGGAATCCGAGGAACTTGAACTAGTGGTGAATTCCATTTCGTACGATTGTGTGACGATCGCTCCAAATCCATATGGACAATACGTCTTTCATTGATTTCATTGCGAGGTATTTGACCTCTATATGATACGTTTTGTAAACATTGCATTCTTTTGAAAAGACACACCATAAATGAATATTTAAATCAAAGGTTTTCGACATCTGATGATTTCTACATATAGACAATCACCGTAAATAATAGTTTACAATAGTACTTTCGTTGACAATGCAGTCAAAATAAGATACATGGTGATGATTTGGTGAATGCAACGTTTCCTTGAAAAATATGCCATGTATGACTCCATGCACATAGCTTGTCTAACATATAAGCAAACAGCGGAAGACTTCTAGGGAACCTGAGAATAAACATGCTAACAAGTGTCAACACAAAGGTTGGTGAGTTCATAATTTTAGTGTTTCGCATAATCTGTACATAAAGGTGGATCACAAAATTTCAGTTGTTTCATCCCGAAACGTTTATCAAAATATTCTACAAAATTGAGCACCCTGGTAACTAAACTTTAACGTTATAATAAGTACCCCTGTTTTAACATACATGCAACCAACATGTACAATACACGCAATCCAACGTGTACTAAACTCAAATAGCATACGTCTGTTTTATAGTTCAGGCTAGGGTTTCTATACCTGGAACAGACGGGGATGTCAAGCCCTATGGATCCATATACTACTACTCGCGCCCACCAGTTCTTATAACCGACAGTTACTAGTTACCAAAGCTAAGGGATTTTCGGTTCAAACTCAGTATAGAATTTAGTATGTACTTGTGTCCATTATTTTTAAAATAAATTGCATGTATTCTCAGCCCAAAAATATATATTGCAAAATCATTTAAAAAGGGAGCAAATGAAACTCACCTTAGCAGCACATAAAGTTGTTCATCGTAATGTGACCGAAACTCGGAATATCAAATAATCGTAGATCTCAACCTAGAGAACATATGTTGGTCAATAAATGTCTATCAAGCTAGGTCTGGTCATAGTGTATCATAATCCTAATGCTCGAGATCGACATACAAAAGTTATCCAAAGTTGTTTCAAAAAGTCAATTTTGACAATAGTTCAACAAAACGAGACGTGCTTTATATAAGAATTCATTTACTCGGCTGGTAATATTTAAAAATCCATTTTATCTGTGATGACCCGGAAATTTCTGACCAAATTTAAACTTAATCTTTGTATGATTAACATTTTCGACACGATAAGCAAAGTCTGTAAAACTGAATCTCAAAATTTTTGAACTACTTTTATATATTTAAATACCCTTCGGTTATTTTCGACGATTCGCGAACAATTATATGTAAATAGATACATATATACTATAACATGAAAAGGTAACAACGTATTAATTGTTTGATACCGTACATTAAACTTATTGGTTTAAATATCTATTTGAATGTATATGATAAGTTGAAATATTTATTATTAAAATTTATTTATAAATAACTTCCAATGTGTATTTAAAAACTGATTTATGTATATTAAAAAGATATATACATATATATAATAAACGATAGTAACATTCGTTTATTGATTCAATTGATATTTAGATAAGTTAACTAAAGCGTTTAAGATGAACCAGTTAAACACTAATTTGTTACAGTGTTTTCAAATTGCCACATTACTCAAAATGCTACAGTGTTTTCGAAAATCACTATTTGCTACAGTGAAATTGACTTTGCTACAGTGAATTGCTACAGTAAAATGCTATTATAAAAATGTATTTTAACAAATAGCGAGACGATGATTTATAGAAGTAAATGACCAAACCACTCGAAAGTTTAAGATACACTTTGAGTGATATAATTAAGGGATAATTTAAGGCTATTGATAAGGCTAAAAAGGAACATATATTTCATAGCATTATCCCCCAAGAAAGACAGGATTTTAGTTGTAATTGTTCCATATTCAAGTAATATTCGTTTATATTTAATAAGTGCGAAGACAAAAGGCGAAAACGAAGAATTGAAGACGGAAAGGTCCAAAATGCTCAAATGTACAAGATACAATTAAAAAGGTTCAAATTATTGATGAAGAACGTCTAAAAATGACAAGAGTACAAGTTGCGGAACGCAAAGTACACGATATAAAATAGTACGCAAGGACGTCTGAAAATCCGGAACCGGGACCCGAGTCAAGAAGAAACGCCCGACGCAACGGACCAAAAATATCTAGTCTACTATGCACAAGAATAAAATATAATATATAAATAATTATATTAATTATTTATATATTTATATTTAATTTATATTATGTCGACAAGCTAGGAGCCAAAACAATGTGAGCTGTCCCTGGTCCTCATGCGAGTCGCATGGCCAGAAGGCCATTTCCATGCGAGTCGCATGACTCCAGATTCCAGGCCAGGTACTATAAATTCAGGTGTTTTGCTCGAATGAAAAATCAAACACACATACACAAATATATATTACTCCGTATAATATTTATTATTATTATTACTACTATTATTATTATTATTATTATTATTATTATTATTAAGATTATTATTAATCTTATTAATCTTATTATTAGTATTATTATTTTTGCGATACAAAAATAATAATGTACATAAAATATTACGACGAAGTACTGTCCAAGTAATTTTCAAAACGAGTTTCCGAGCGAGCTAGAGCTAAGGAAAATATGGGTTATTGCCAAGGAGGTTATGGGTAATGTTCGGGGGTATTTTTGTGAATCAAACCTCGTGTTTATCATCTCCGATGCGTCTACGTGCTTTCCTGCAATATTGTATATCAATATTAAACTGTGAGTTTCATAAGATCCCTTTTACTCTCTACATTTTTGGGCTGAGAATACATGCAAATGCTTTATTAACCGATATACAATATTTATATGCGTGAGTTTCATTTGCTCCCTTTTTAATTGCTTTTGCAATCTATATTTTTGGGCTGAGAATACATGCACTTTATTTTAAACACAATGGATACAAGTACATACTAAATTCTACACTGAGTTTGAACCGAAAATCCCTTAGCTTTGGTAACTAGTAACTGCCAGTTATAAGAACTGGTGGGCGCGAGTAGTAGTATATGGATCCATAGGGCTTGATATCCCCGTCCGAGCTAGAGCACTAGCCTTTTAACGGACGTATGCTATTTGAGAAGCGTACACGTTGGTTTGCGTGTATTATTAAGATGATTATACAAAGGGTACAGATTATATATACGTTAAGTTTAGTTACCAGGGTGCTCAATCTTGTAGAATATTTTGATAAACGTTTCTGGATGAAACAACTGAAATCTTGTGATCCACCTTTATATACAGATTATACGAAACATTAAAACTATGAACTCACCAACCTTTGTGTTGACACTTGTTAGCATGTTTATTCTCAGGTTCCCTAGAAGTCTTCCGCTGTTTGCTTATACGTGATACAAGATATGTGCTTGGAGTCATACATGCTATATACAAGAAACTTGCATTCACCAAACCATTACCATGTATCTTATTTTGACTGTATTGTCAACAGATGTATTATTGTAAACCATTAAATGGTGATTGTCTATACGTAGAAATCATCAGATGTTAAAAACCTGGAATTAAACTATTATTTACGGTGAATGTCTATATGTAGAAATCATCAAATGTCGAAAACCTTTGATTTAAATATTCATTTATGGTGTGCCTTTTCAAAAGAATGCAATGTTTACAAAACATCTCATATAGAGGTCAAATACCTCGCAATGAAATCGATGAATGACGTGTTCGTCCATATGGATTTGGAGCGATCGTCACATTATCAATCTTGTAAACAAGTTGTTTAAATCTTAATTGCAGATTCAAAAGCAATTTCAATTAACGTCAATCATAATTCAGTTGATCATATCTTTTAATACGTTCATCGAAACTATTCGATATCTAAATGAAAAGTTATTGATTTTTCGTCAGCTTTCCAAAAACATGTATATCATATACCTTTTACTAGTAATATATGTATTTAATTCGTGATTCATTATAAACTGTTTAACGACGAAATTTAGTATACAAGCATGCATAAACATATATACTCGAGCACTAGACATGGATACACAATTAATATATAAAAGATATGAATGCTCACGTATCAATATTGTGATTCAATATTGCAGGAAAGTACGTAGACGCAACGAATATGATAAACACTAGGTTTGACTTGTAAATAATACCCATGAACATTACCCATAACCTCCATAGCTATAACCCATAATTTCCTTAACTTTATCCCGTTCAAAAACCCATTTTTGAAAGTGACACGCTCATAACCTCGTCGTAGTATTTTATGTATATTACTAATTAATAATTAATAATACTAATAATTAATAAGATTAATAATAATAATAATAAAAATAATAATAATAATAATAATAATAATAATAATAATAATTTAAATACGGAGGAAGTAATATAAATAAATATGTGTGTGTGACAAACAACTGAACTCGCGAGCTTTTATAATGTTTTCTGAATCTGATGCCCATGCGATCGCATGGGCTTCTAGTGCAAATGCCATGCGATCGCATGGCCTGCCTGGACAGCTCACATCTCTTTTGTACACTAGCTTGTCGACATAATATTATAATATAAATGTAATAAATAATTTATATAATTAATTATATATTATATTAAATTCATGTGCATAGTTGACTTGTAATTTTCGTTTCGATAAGTCGTACGTCATCACTCGACTCATGTCCCGGTTCCGGTTTCTCGAATTTTCGTACGCTTAGAAAACTTGCATTTTACGTTTCGTGTCACGTACCTTTGTCAAAATATAGCTTTAAATTATCCTTAAACTATACTACTCAAAGTATATATTAAACTTTCGCGTGTTTTGGTCATTTACTTCTATAAATCATTGTCTCGCTATTTGTTAATATATATATAATAAGAATTCATTTTATGACCAGTTTAATATTATATTTTATATATTTTCAATATTAATATATACGTTTTAAAATACATATCACAAGTTATTCATATATCTAATTTCAACAGTTAATATTCCTTATTATTGTATGTCTCCAAATTACGTTACTTAAACAAACACTTTACCATTTATTTCGAATATCGTTAAAAATGAACGATTTCCCAAATCAAAGTGGACCTCACAACAGAGACTCGTAATAATATCATAATCTTTAAATATCTTTTAATTCAGTCGTTTAGCATAATCTTTTAACTCCGTAGTTAAATATATCAATCAGATAATCAAACCAATAAGGTTATTGCACAGTATCGTTTTCATAACACTTTGTTACGTTTTCAAGTTATAGTATATATATGTATCTATTTACATATATTTGTTCGCGAATCGTTGAGAACAATCGAAGGGTATTTGAATAGTTCAAGAATTTTAGGATTCAACCTCATAGACTTTGCTTATCGTGTCGGAAACGTTAAAGATTAAGTTTAAATTTGGTCAGAAATTTCCGGGTCATCACAGATTGAATAAAGGATTTTTCGATATGAAATGATTTTCGAATATTGGATGATATTCTAACTACATAGAATATCTATATACATAGTACTAAAGATTTTGTAGATTACGGAGAAATTTACGGAATATGTCAGGCAAAGTCTACAGTAACAGATGCGCTAAGATATGAATTAGCAGATACGCTAAGATATGAATTTTGTTTATACACTATTCATGCAGTCAATGCAGTAAAACGTGTCTAGACTAAGAATGATAAGCAGGAAATTTCCTAAGAATGATAAGCAGGTAATTTTCGACTAGAAATCATAAGCAAAACTTTTGACATGCAGACATGGTCGAAGTCCAGACCCACTAATGCATCTAAACAACTATAAGGTAGACACACTAATGCAAGACCTGGTTCGTTAAAACTACCGCTCTGATACCAACTGAAAGGACCCGTTCATACCAATTATAAACGATTCACAATAGTTGATTACATCGCGAGGTATTTGACCTCTATTGATGTGTAAAATCAGGTATATAATTTATATTAGGAAAAATACCGGTTTAAAGAATATTACACGTTCACGGGCAGTGTACCCGATCGTGTAGCAGTATAGTAAATGGTAATTCCAAGTATCGTTCCAAGGACAGTATGAATGTAATTTAAGCATAAACTAGATCGTAATTAATTAACTAAAACAAATAATCAAATAAAGCAAATAGCAGATAAGTAAGAAATGGGGGTTTCCGTTTAACGACCGGATTGTCAATAGAAGGTGAATAAAATAAAAGACAATCTTTTTGTGTTTTTAAGTTTATAGAAAATAAATATAGACTCAACAAACAAATTAAAGATAGTTTTGAATTCAATAGACAAAGAAATGTTCGCCTAGATCTTTTACCCTCAGTTTCGGATGATATAGTATTAAGCACAAGTTAAAGTGATAAAATGCATGTAATTACTAAGTCGGTTCGTTTAGAGTTCTCTTTTACGAACACTCAAGCTAGGATTTATCGGCTTAGGGTTCCCTCTCACCAAAGACCTCTTTCGCTTGTGGCTTAGTAAATTAACTAATTCAGAGATTTAGATTAAATTGGTTACGCGTTCGCTCCACACAATTCACCCCTGTTTTGTTCAACATATGTTACTCAATTTACCCCCTTGGTCCAGTAAGCACCCAACTAATTAAGACAAATCAATTGAAAATTAATGTACTAAATTAAAACAGAGTTCCCTTTGTCCAAACAAGTTCACTAATCAATCTCATAACATACATCAACACCCACAAGTGTGGTTCTTTATCCAAACTCTAATTTATCATGCAAAAAATCATATTACTATCAAAGAAATCATCTACCACTAAGGTTATTAATCTAGATGAACATAAAGTATTTAGCTCATGACTATATTATAGATTGAACATAAACACAAAATAGTAATGCATGCAAAATTCATCATCCACATAGACATGAATAAATAAATTAAAGTAGCAATAATAAATTCGTGTTTATAAACAATAATTAAGATATGAATATGAGTAAAAATATTAAAAGAAATAACTTAGATCAAAAATTGCAAAACCTCCTCCTGTTTGCTCTCTTTGTCGCCACTTTCACAAAAAAAAAAAGGGATGCACTTTGTTATTTGCAGTACACCAACAAGACCAATTTGCCTTTCCTTTTGCTGCTCTTTCTCAATACACAAAACAAATACCCTAAGTGGGTCCCAAGTAGGCTATACACCAGCACACCCTTTTTGGTTTATTTATTTTTGTGACTAGCAAAAACCAATAATTTTTCTACTTTGTTTCTTGATTCTTTTCTTGGTGCTCGTCGACCAACAGACCTCACGAGTGGGTCCCAATGGCTGCTGCACTCCCTATCGCAAAAACCTAATGTAACCTCTCGTCTACATCCTCTTTTTATACACTACCAATACTAAATGGATCTATTAATAATTACCACGAGCCTAAATAATCACAAAGTGTGGACTAAAGGTCCATGAATCAAATTAAAGTCCATCTGCCTTTTAATAAAATAATAATACGGATTATTAGATAATTTTGATTCAATAATAAAATAGGAGTCATGGCCCAAGTCAATTGTCATGGAAAAGAAAAACTTGAACTCATATTTTAACCCCAACTCGAACCGAGATCAATTCTTCTGACTTTCACGCACCAAATCAAGTATGAATCACCAAAAATAACACCAATAATTATCTCGACCCAAAAGGTGTAATTTTCAATAATATCATCAATAAATCTCCTCTTAGCTCTCGAACTCATTTCTTCGCAAATACCATCAAATCATCTCCAAACCGTATCCAAAGGACCAAAATATGAATGATATTGATATTGCTAAGATAAACGTATGTAAAATATGCAATATCAAATCACCCCACACTAGAGTCTTGCTTGTCCTCAAGAAAATCTGACTCGAAAATAATCTTCAACCATATAGTAACATCTTCAAAAGTAAACGTAGAACCAAACGAACATAAACCAATCAAGCAACTAGCGTGGGCACGGATTTGGAGTAAATATCAACCATGATTCCCACTTGCATTCCCACATCAACATCTTCCCAAACCTCAAGCAATATGTAATGAATAAAGTAACCAAATATAGTCTCGATAACATACCATAATGATGAAGTAGATAATATCGAACCATAATATAAGTCTTCAAAGAAACTGGGAATCAAGTGGGAACCGAGCACCAAAAATATGACATCCAACATGTGTGCCAAGAGAACGCACGGGCTACCCCGCAATTGGTCAAGCCAATGCCTCCCACAGTACCTAACATCGTGAGATGTCGTTAAGAAAATAATGTGCTTAGGAGGATACACATTACGTCCAGATATCATAGATAATCATGAGGTAATCATCTAATCCGTTAAGTCAACCATAAAGATTGAGGTTCATCAGGCTTAAAAGCTGATATCTTACCTTTCCGGAGGTTATCCACTGGGAATCTGATCAATCACTGACATTTTGTGTATCATGGTGCGCTTCCCATTTGGCTAGCAAATCTCCCTCATTGAGATAAGCTTTGACTACCAGTTTCCCTGTTTGACGTTGAGGCTTGGTAGATTTCCAGTCGATTTTAGCAATTACTTTTTAAGATTTTTCGTCACCCTACAACTGGTATGGACTACAACTTCTGAAACAAATCAGCAAGTGTGTCGTTCGGGAGACTTGACTCCCTTTAGGATGGAATAGATACATCCTGTGTGGTTAAATAAGGTGGTCGGGTGCAACATTATCCTTGTTAGGAGAAACAATGAGGATCGCCCTATAAAAGTTTTAGATCTGGCGCATGGCCCGGTTTTGATCATACGATCCAATCACCGTTCATACGGTTGACACCCGTTTTGGTACAGGTGACCTACTATTGAATTTCGAAGAACTCGTAGGATTTCACATTCAATGGTAATTAATGTGGTTCGGATTACGGCTAGTGTCACCCACAGTTTCCCTGGGTTTTGAGAAACAACACGGAACAAGTATAATTTCCGAGCCAACTAAACCCGGTGTCGGAGTAGGGCGGAAAGAATACAGGAAATGTCATTTTGTACTCGTCAATTCAAGGGTAACAACTTGCCAAACTTCATAACTTTAAGATTTTGGCTTCTTTGAAATCACGAATTAAACCATAAAATTTTTAAAATTCCCTAAAAATGGCCTAAAACGTGATGTTTCACTCTTTTTAAAGTTCAAAATACCAAGCCACATGTAAACCAACACTCATGTTTCAAAAAACATATTTTACCAACCCGCAAGAATTTACATCCCCACCCCACACTTGAGATCAAGTAATGTCCCCATTACTTGAGATCAAATTTAAATTCGGAAGGGTAAAAGGAGAAATAAGGTAAAGCTTGCCAAGTTACAACCATGAACCGCAAAATGCTAGTGACAGACCGGCCTGCACTCAATGACATTCCACAATAGCTATCATTCGATGTTCATCATCAAAAGTACCTGCAATGAATCCAAACAAATATACAATACTCTACAAGAATGGTGCACTTTCATCGATTCGTGCACCCGACGCTACCCCCATGTTCAGCCTTTAGTGGGGTCTGAATCCTCCACACTTAGCTGACGGTACGAGAAATCTGTGGAATATGTTCCACGAATCAGCAGGGTTAACCAATTGTTAACACCTCTGGAAGTAAATATAATCTCCAGTAACCCTGTTGTCTCTTCCCTCAAACACCTCACACTAATCCAAATATCGGAAGATGCATCACCCTTTAAATCAGCTTGGGATACCCGAATGTACCCCGTGTTCATGCATACATAAAATGGATGCTATAGAGCGTCTTCCCCATGCTATACACATTGTGAGATTCACCCGAAAATGAACTATCACTCTCCTCAATATCAATATCCTCTAGAATAAGCTACCCGCTCTGAATCTCAACTATGGAATGGGACTCAAGCTCTAACTTCAATTCTTTTAATTCCTCAGTTGTAGGCTCATACCCATTAGCCATTAGAACAACTAACAAATCATCTTTCTCCTCCACCATAGTCTCATCTATATAACTAGAAGAGGAAGAATGTAACTCGGGGAAATCCTGCAAAAGCTCAGAAAGTGGATCTAAACTAGTACGATTTTCAACAACCAGCTCGTCTTGTAAAATAGATTGTGAAGTTATAAGTTGTGGAGCTGGATCGGACTCTGTCACATTTGAATGTTCTGGAAACAGAATCAATGGTGAATAAAGATCGGTAGAAAGTTGCGTAGTAGGTAGGGGACTCGAATGTTTTACGTCCGGATTCATGCAACATTCCCAAGACCCATAAAAACATGTGCAGAAACCTTCAGCTATCATCCTCTCTTTCATAGACATTTTTCGAGTGTTAACCACAGTTTCATCGACTTCTTTCTCTTGGTACCCCTTGTTGGTAACACTAGGAGATGAATATAATGCGATTAGTTTCCTCCGTTCAACTCTCATTTTCTCAGCCATTGTCATATTCCTGTAGTCAACCATTTCCCTGCAACTGACAAAAACAAAGAAAATAATAAAAGCACCGACTCTAGAAAAAAAAATTATATACAATTAAAACAAAAATAATCACAAAATAGCAAACAATCTCAAATTAACACAACTGTCCCCGGCAGCGGCGCCAAAAACTTGATGTGCAAAATCAGGTATATAATTTATATTAGGAAAAATACCGGTTTAAAGAATATTACACATTCACGGGCAGTGTACCCGATCGTGTAGCAGTATAGTAAATGGTAATTTCAAGTATCGTTCCAAGGACAGTATGAATGTAATTTAAGCGTAAACTAGATCGTAATTAATTAACTAAAACAAATAATCAAATAAAGCAAATAGCAGATAAGTAAGAAATGGGGGTTTTCGTTTAACGACCGGATTGTCAATAGAAGGTGAATAAAATAAAAGATAATCTTTTTGTGTTTTTAAGTTTATAGAAAATAAATATAGACTCAACAAACAAATTAAAGATAGTTTTGAATTCAATAGACAAAGAAATGTTCGCCTAGATCTTTTACCCTCAGTTTTGGATGATATAGTATTAAGCACAAGTTAAAGTGATAAAATGCATGTAATTACTAAGTCGGTTCGTTTAGAGTTCTCTTTTACGAACACTCAAGCTAGGATTTATCGGCTTAGGGTTCCCTCTCACCAAAGACCTCTTTCGCTTGTGGCTTAGTAAATTAACTAATTCAGAGATTTAGATTAAATTGGTTACGCGTTCGCTCTACACAATTCACCCCTGTTTTGTTCAACATATGTTACTCAATTTATCCCCTTGGTCCAGTAAGCACTCAATTAATTAAGACAAATCAATTGAAAATTAATGTACTAAATTGAAACAGAGTTCCCTTTGTCCAAACAAGTTCACTAATCAATCTCATAACATACATCAACACCCACAAGTGTGGTTCTTTATCCAAACTCTAATTTATCATGCAAAAAATCATATTACTATCAAAGAAATCATCTACCACTAAGGTTATTAATCTAGATGAACATAAAGTATTTAGCTCATGACCATATTATAGATTGAACACAAACACAAAATAGTAATGCATACAAAATTCATCATCCACATAGACATGAATAAATAAATTAAAGTAGCAATAATAAATTCGTGTTTATAAACAATAATTAAGATATGAATATGAGTAAAAATATTAAAAGAAATAACTTAGACCAAAAATTGCAAAACCTCCTCCTGTTTGCTCTCTTTGTCGCCACTTTCACAAAAAAAAAAAAGGGTGCACTTTGTTATTTGCAGTACACCAACAAGACCAATTTGCCTTTCCTTTTGCTGCTCTTTCTCAATACACAAAACAAATACCCCAAGTGGGTCCCAAGTAGGCTATATACCAGCACACCCTTTTTGGTTTATTTATTTTTGTGACTAGCAAAAACCAATAATTTTTCTACTTTGTTTCTTGATTCTTTTCTTGGTGCTCGTCGACCAACAGACCCCACGAGTGGGTCCCAATGGCTGCTGCACTCCCTATCGCAAAAACCTAATGTAACCTCTCGTCTACATCCTCTTTTTATACACTACCAATACTAAATGGATCTATTAATAATTACCATGAGCCCAAATAATCACAAAGTGTGGACTAAAGGTCCATGAATCAAATTAAAGTCCATCTGCCTTTTAATAAAATAATCATATGGATTATTAGATAATTTTGATTCAATAATAAAATAGGAGTCATGGCCCAAGTCAATTGTCATGGAAAAGAAAAGCTTGAACTCATATTTTAACCGCAACTCGAACCGAGATCAATTATTCTGACTTTTACGCACCAAATCAAGTATGAATCACCAAAAATAACACCAATAATTATCTCAACCCAAAAGGTGTAATTTTCAATAATATCATCAATAAATCTCCTCTTAGCTCTCGAACTCATTTCTTCGCAAATACCATCAAATCATCTCCAAACCGTATCCAAAGGACCAAAATATGAACGATATTGCTAAGATAAACGTATGTAAAATATGAAATATCATCTATATGATACATTTTACAAACATTGCATTCGTTTTTAAAAGACAAACTTTCATTACATCGAAAGTTGACGGCATGCATACCATTTCATGATATATCCAACTATAATTGTCTTAATAATATTCTTGATGAACTCAACGACTCGAATGCAACGTCTTTTGAAATATGTCATGAATGACTCCAAGTAATATCTCTAAAATGAGCAAATGCACATCGGAAGATTTCTTTCATACCTGAGAATAAACATGCTTTCAAGTGTCAACCTTTTGAGTTCATTAGTTTATCGTAATCAATCATTTTCATAATTTTAATAGACCACAAGATTTCCTTTATTCAATAATCATACACTCGCAAGTGTTTAAAAATCATTCATATGGATTGAACACCGGGTAACCGACATTAACATCATGCATATAGTATATCCCCAAAACAGAAATCCATCTGTATAATATAAACTCGAAGTACTAAAGCATACCATTTTCCAGTATAGGGGGTGTTAGTGCCCGTAGATCTACCTTTAGGATTCACGTCAATTAGGGTGTCTGTTCCCTAATTCTTAGGCTACCAAGCTAAAAGGGTGATATTCGATTCGATAATCCAACCATAGAATGTAATTTTCGAGTACTTGTGTCTATTTCAAACATTTATAAAATCAGCGCATGTATTCTCAGTCCCAAAAATATATATTGCAAAAGCATTTAAAAAGGGAGCAAATGAAACTCACAATACAATATTTTGTAGTAAAAATATTCATACGACGATACTGAACAATGCAGGGTTGGCCTCGGATTCACGAACCTATATCATTTGTGTATTCATTAATACATATAATCGTAATCGAACAATTTCATATATTATAACTTTATATATTATTTATTTAATTTGTATATATATTTGAAAATGATTATTCTTTATATATATATATATATATATATATATATATATATATATATATATATATATATATATATATATATATATATATATATATATATATATATATATATATATATATATATATATATATATATTAAAAAAATACCTAATTTGTTTTATATGAATATTTATATAAAAATTGTTAATATAATTTATTCATACTTTTATGTAATATTACTTATGAGTATATTTTTATATACTTAATAATATAGTAATTAAAAGTTGTATTTGATTATAATGATAATATTAATAATAACATTACTTCTAATAATTATTATAATAAGAATCATAATAATAATAATAGTGACATTAATAATAATACTTGTAACAATATTGATTTTACTGTTAATGATAGTCATGATACTAATTTTAGTATTTACATAATAATAATATTCGTGATAATAATATTACTTATGTCAATATTAACAATCCTATTATTAAAAAAAATATTAATACTAATATTTACGAAAATGATAATAATTTATATTACTTTCTTAATAATAATAATAATAATAATAAACATATTCATGATAATAATATTACAGTTTTAAATTCAATAATTATATGATAATTAATACTTATAATAATAATAATAATAATATATATAATACTTGTAATTATAATAACAACAATTATGATACTTATAATAATAATTATAATACTAATTATAATACTAATTCTAACAATAATATTAATGATCATAATGACAATAATTATAATAATAATAATAACAATAATAATTTATAATAACAATAATAATAATAATAATCATAATAATAAATATAATAAGTAAAGACTACCTTAGAATGTTTTTTCAAAAAAAAAAATGCCGACGATCGGGCTCGAACCCGAGACCTCATGCTCACCCGTACACTCCCTAAACCATCTGCACCGTTCTTTTTTTCTGTTATTCTATCAACCCAAATGTACATAACCCGTTATTCCTGTTTCCCTTATTATCTTCTTCTTCTTCTTCACGTTCAATCGAGCAGAGAATCCAATTCCAATCCCAACAATTAATTATCATATTAACTTAGGCTTCCAGATGAAAATAATTAATGGTTGATCGAGTTGTTTAAAACAGATAAAATAAAAGAAAAATAATGAAAAGACTGTAACAGAAAAAAAAATATTGAACGAGAACATGGAAATTTGATTTTGGTTTTCAGAATGTTTTAGATAAAGGTTATAACATGAAAAAGTCTCTAAATCACCCCTATAATCTTTTTGAACACTCAATTGAAACAGAAACATCAAATTGACTTCGAATTTTGCCATGAACAACCCGTTTGACTTTTTGTTTAGAATCTTTGACTCCAAAATTCATATTCAGTTTAAGGAATTGAAAGTTCAGAATTTGTAGAAAGTTTACATAGACGATTCCTAACACGACTGCACTTTTAGTTTTTGAAATATAATTCGAATTCGAGGTTTTGAATAAAATGAACAAGAACAGGGGCGTTCGAGCTGTATGTTTTGATTTTTCTGTTTTTGGTTCTCAATTGCAGTAGCGTAGATATATAATGAGATGTTGAACGATTACCGCAGTATTAAGATTCGATTTCAATTGTTTTCTAGCTATGATTTGTCGACATAAAAATATTCCATCAGGTACAGAAAATAAAAAAAATAAAAGCTGAATGGGATTGTTAACAGACTTTGTTTTATAGCAGATACGAATTCGATATAGATCAAACATGGTACAAATCATGAGCAGAAGAAAGGTCGACAAAAGGAATCGAGTAAGAAGAAAAAATTGGAATCAGATGGGGATGTGAAACAATCTGATTTTTATAAATTTTATATATAATTAATATTTTAATTAATAAATCTAAATATATACTAATAATAATTCTATTAATAATAATAATAAATAATAATACCGATAATATTAATTAATAATAATAACGTAATAATAATAGTATTTTAGAATAAGGATACAAATAATTATAATAATGTTTATAATGATATTATTAATGTCAATATTAATAAATTGTTTTATTATTTTTATAATAATAATAATAATAATGATGATAATATATAATAATAATTATTCTTAATGATAATGCTTAATAATCACAATACCGGTAATATCAATTTACATGTTTAAATTCTTATATATATATATATATATATATATATATATATATATATATATATATATATATATATATTATATATATTATAATAATATTAATAATACAAATAATAATAATATTAATATTAATATTAATAATGATAATGAGATTTATATAATAAATTATGCTTATCAGATCTCATATATATATAGATACTATATAATAATAATAACCAATAATATTTAAGTCACAACCAAATTATAAGTTCAATCAATCTTATAATAATTTTTATATTTGAAGATCTTTATTTTGATAACCCTAAAATTATTAGAATTCTATTAATTATAATTATAACTGTAATAATAATAATAATATAAATAATACTAATATTGATATTAGGATTAATACTAATAATAATGAAAGTAATAACTATATAATTATAACAACTATATTTTATTTTTATTTTTATTTTTGACTTGTAATTACATTTAATATATTAATATCACATATTATTTATTATGTAATATTATATAATATTTATACTTAATGACATATATTGAACATTTAATATTTATACATTTACATATATATTATTATATAATATGTGTTTGATAACGTTTTATATATATATATATATATAAGTGATATATATTTTCTCAAAATATTATATTGTTTCATAATAGAATTAGATGTTATGTTCTTCAATACATAATGTTTATACCGTTCATATATTTTACAATATACATATCATGTATAGAAAATCATATTTACTAATTATATAATATATATATATATATATATATATATATATATATATATATATATATAAATATATATATATATAATATCATATATTGGATATTTAATATTTAGAAACTTTATGTATATTACAATATATATAATATTGCTTATATATATATTTATTTATTTACACACAATTATTCGTGAATTGTCGGGAGTAGTCGAAGGTTAACTGAATCCATGTAAACACATTTCAAAAATTTTGAGACTCAACATTGCGAATTTTGCTTATCGTGTCGATTTCATATTAAGATTAAGTTTAAAATTTGGTCAAAAATTTCCGGGTCGTCACAAGTAAAGTCCGACCCGTTTGTGGGTTTAGGGCTTCTAGGGTTTCATGTACTCTCTATATATTGACATCAGTAATAGCATAATGCCTACGGGTTTTATTCTATAACAATCAGAAGTGACTTGTTGTAGTTTTAGAGCACACAGAGTATGCGGTGTGTTGGGCGTAAAATATTGCCAGAAGCCCAGAATGCTATTGGGCTGCATTTTGCTACTGTCAGACGGTATCTCACACGTCACTTCCGATCACTGTCCCACACGAAAAGGAAATTTCCTTTTTCATTTTTTTTTGTTTTTAAAAGGCAATCTCATAGTTGGTCTTTTATAGAAAAGAAAAAAATGGCAAATGACACGAAAAAGTAATATAAGTTACACAATTTAACAATAAAAAAAATATGAGTTTTACTTATTCAAGAAAAAAAAGCTATATATTTTAATTTGAATCAGAAAAGGATTATGATTTCTAAAAACAAATTGAGGTAATCTTGTCCAACTCGCTAACGATCATTAGTCAAATTCCATTAAAAGCTCACATGTGACTATGTGAGCACTAAACTAATAGAATGAAGACGTTAATGAGTTGGACAATATTATCTCAATTTCACAATTTTTAAAATCAAAGTCATTTTCTGTTTCAAATTGATATATAAAGTCCTTTTCTTGCATCAATAAAACTCATATTACTTTTATTATCTTATTGTGTAACTTATATTACCTTTTCAGATCATTTGCTCAAGAAAAAATCATAAATAAACGGTCATATGATCAATTTTAATATTTTTTCCTTCCCCTATAAATACAATAATTTCTTACACAAATCAAACAACATCAACATATTATTTTTGGAACGGCTATTTTTATATACAAACACCAAGTTCTCTAGTAATGAGTTAAAAGAACATTACAATGGACATAAAAGTCAAAGCATTTCAATTTGAAACATAATTACCCCAACAACTCAAACTGTTAAATAATATGAACCCCGTGAATATTACTTCATTATTCATACTATATATATAGGGATTACAAACCCTAGAATCCTAACATCCCTAATGGACCAAGCTCACAATCGGACTTGGGCCGATCTATATAATTCTTCTAACACTCACCCGCAGTCCGAATGGCGAAATCGCGAAAGTTCGGACTGGAAAGAAAACAATAAACATAAAAATAATAAATAAAACACAATTTTCTTTTTAATTTGTTGTATCGAATTGATTGATATCGTTGTTTGGTTGCGTTGTTTGACTGCGTTTCATTTTCCGTAACGTTTTCTTTACGTCGTGGCTTGCTTGCCTAAGGATTGAACAGAACTTAGGCTTTGAACTTTTTCCGCCGATATAATTTTCTTCAACGCTGCAAAACAAGAGATATGTTCCTTTTTTCGGGGTTTGAAACGTAGTCAAGCTAGGCGGCTCAACCCCATGCCGATTAGGGTTACTATCTTATTAAAAAAAGAAAAGAATAGAAAGGAAAAATAGAAACGAACTTTTTTTTTTATGTTTTATATATCAATTAAAAAAATATTCCAAACAAGAAAGATATGTAAAGAGGGGGAAAAATTGATGAGAGGATCATATTAGCTTTTGTAGAGGAATAGATAGAAAAAGATGTGATCAGAGGATAATAGAAAGAAAAATAGAGGCAAAAATAGCGGACAGATTTTAAGATTTTGGATGAAAATTAAAAACAGAAAAAATAGGTGGTTAAGTATGAGAATCATGGATGAAAACAAGAGGAGTATCAGCACATATATCAAAGCACATGACGGTGAGAAAATAATACATGAAGACTTGACGGGTGATTTTTTTTATGTATAAAATAGTGCAGAACTAATAGGTTTTGATCTTATTGATAAAAAAAAATGAACGAAATAATTTTGATCCCTCCGTATCATCAACATGTAGTCGATGACCGGAGGATAACAATAAATAAAAAAAGGTAAATCAGAGAGTTAGAAAACCCGCTCTGATACCATGTTAAATAATATGACCTCCGTGAAAATTACTTTATTATTCATACGATATATATATAGAGATTACAAACTCTAGAATCCTAACAACCCTAATGGACCAAGCC
This sequence comes from Rutidosis leptorrhynchoides, assembly GCF_046630445.1. NCBI lineage: Eukaryota > Viridiplantae > Streptophyta > Magnoliopsida > Asterales > Asteraceae > Rutidosis > Rutidosis leptorrhynchoides. The sequence continues at coordinate 79,565,879 of NC_092341.1, read as the reverse complement.
CACAATCGGACTTGGACCGATCTATATAATTCATCTAACACAAACAACCTGACAACTTTTACTCAAACAACCTGAACAACTTAAACAACCTTTACTGGCAATGTAACATTTTCTTCAACATATCACCACATTCAAACAAATCAACACCAAAATCAGTTAACTCAGGCGTTCCCCGTTTTGATCAACCTTAATATATGTCTCAAATCCCCAAATCCAATAGCCTCAACACCAACAACCTATTAAAAACGAGTTTCTAATTAATGTTGCGTTCACAATACAACTCCAACCAAATGACTGTTTACAATGCGACGAGATAGAAACACCAACCTTGACTTGGAGAAAGGTGAAAAGAAAAAGGAAGGTGGTTGACGAAACATCGCAACGAACAAAGAAAGTTTTCTCAACAGTAAATCTAGAGATATGTTGCTTGGATATTTCTTAAAGACAAGCAAAATTGGATCAATCCTCATCCAATAGTTGAAGGACAGAGTAACATTCTTAAATGTCGAGAATTGGATGTTGAAGAGGAACCAAAGGAACGAGGAGAAAACTCAAAAGCTGCTATGTTGGGTGACGATCCTTTCACAACCTTCAAGAGCAAAATCCAAAAAAAACATCTTCCGGTTCCAATGATCTGATCGGTCCTCATTTGATGAGAAAGTCACAACAACATTTGGTGACATATCAAAATACTTCCAACTCAAAATATGATTTGTCACCCTTCTGGTCTAGTGATATCAAAGGAACTAATTAACTTTAAAGTTGCAGTTCGTGTCATGAATAAAAAAGTGTGTTTGCTGTTAAAGAAATAATTAAAGTGGTGATATATGAATAATGATCGTAATAGTAAGGGGAAAATTTAAGGGATAGGGACACTTATTCCTCTTACACTTTTTCTAATTATATAGAGTTTAGGCTATCAAATTTTTTTTTTTTGTACAATGTGGGCAACATACCTAAAAAAATACAGGCTATATACTTTAAGAGAATGTGTTAATATCAACCAATAAAACTTGTTAACCTGAATGTTAGCTGTTGTTGAGAAGAACACAATGAACACAATTTTTCAAAGTGAAATTTGATAAAATTGATCCTCAAAATTGATTGAAACACGATCCTTGAGAAGCGATAAACAAATTTTGTGAAGATTCTGTATCCAAAACAGCAACAAAATCAAAATTATAACATGACTTTTGTTGACTATATTGGGTTTAAGAGATTTAGCACTAATCTGAGAAAAGTAAAAATGAGGAAAGCTTGGTAATCATCTAGTGAATGTTTCCTCAAAATCTCATAGGCTAACTCAAAGTTTTCATCAAGTTATGAGCATTTTTTTCTTCGAAAAATCGTTACTAAAATCGACCGATTTCTCATATTTGGTTATGTGTTTGTGAAATCCATCAATGCATTTATGTTTAGAATGATCTACCGCAGCTAACTACAAATTTTGATGAATTTTGGTCAAGTTTTGAGGTGTTTTCGATTTGCACCACCATAAGCCGCCATGGACAACCATAGCTTCTGCCGGATTTTGCTATTAAAAATGAAGATGACCGGTTTAGCAGGTAACCAGTCACCTTTTGTTTACATTAACACACTTTTTCAAAGTACATAACCTAAAATAGTATTATTCTGGGTATATAGCCTATATTGGAAGAAAAAAAATAGTATATAACCATTTGGTAGCATAAACCCAATTATATATAGGTAATTTTGTAGTAAGTAGGTTTAATTAATATACATATAAACTTATTACACCCTTAATAAAATAATACTCCATGATTTGCTATACATTTTTACCGTTGCACTATAATGTTCAAGTTCTGCTATTTTTTTTTTTCGAAAAGCAACAAGAATTTATATTAAACACGAAGGCTGAATGGGAGCCTAGCCCATGTGCAGGTACATCACAGGAACAATATAGCAGGCCCTAAAGCCGCAACCAACGATGATCAGTTGCAGAGAAAGCAACCCACAGACACAAATTCAGAATACTACTTAACATAAATTACATGAAATATGAACTCGGATTATGTAACCATGTCAACCAATCAATCTTCACTTTCTTTATTCGTGACGAAATCCATTCGTAAGACTTGAGTTGGATTTCCATCAATGCCATCGATCCATTCCAACATTTATTTGAGAACACCTTTTGATTCCGATTATTCCACACTAGGTATGCACACACCCATTCCGTTGCTTGCCATATTCGCGAACCCACGGAGGACATTGTTCGAGCGTTCTTGCCTCTAAAAGCTTCACTAATGCTTAGATTTATTACCGGCCCTAACCCCCACCACCTATAAACCCTTTCCCATATATCGAACGTGTGTTTGCAAAAGATTAAGGAGTGGTCGATTGTTTTCACATCGTCATCACACATGGGACACCTCACGGAGTCATGGTCAACTCTTCTTTTGTCAAGATCAACACGAGTTGCAATGCGTCTCCTCAAAACCTTCCAAATAAAAACTTCCACTTTGCCCGAGACTAAGTTGTTCTTGAGCGTTTCTTGTCTAGTTCTATTGTCCATGAGTAGCTTTTCGTCAATGAGCTTCGACAATTTTTTCGTAGTAAATACACCATCGGTTGCAAGCGTCCAGTACCAAACATCATTGTTCCTGTCATGTTTCACATAATTGTCAATTAAATTAGATAATTCCTGTAATTCGCCAATTGCCCGCCCAAGCAGGTCTCGGCTCCAACACCATGTAGCAATCCACGAACTGTTTTCCCATCTGATCCTGTCTCTAACTGCTGCACCGCTGTCCGTTTCCAGGTGAAATAATCTCTTGAATTTATCCTTTAATGCATCCGCACTCAGCCAAGGTTCGGTCCAAAATTTAGTGGAGCAGCCATCTCCAATTTGTTTCAGCACGGAGTTGTTAAAGCTTACTCCAATCTTCTCAATATCGATCCCTGCACGCAGAATATTACACCAAGTGCTACCCTTTCCCTTTGGCTTGTTAGGGCCGTGAGGTAAGAGCAACATGTTAGACCCGTAGATACTTTTCAAGACTTTGACCCAAAGTGATTTTGACTCGATTTTTACTCTCCAGAACCATTTCCCTAAAAGTGCTAAATTTTTTCCCCGAAGTGAACCAATGTTTAGACCTCCTTCGCTATAAGGCAAAAGAGTATCTTCCCATTTGATCCATGGTATTTTTGAACACTCACCCGACCCACCCCAAAATAAATTCCGTCTAATGCACTCTAGATTTTTTAGGACACTCAACGGGGCACGAAATATGGAAAAATAATATAGCGGTAAGTTATTTAGGACCGATTTAACAAGCGTTAACCTTTCACCATAAGAAACCGTTCTTGCTTTCCAATCCGCAAGCCTCGACTTGAATTTATCTAACACGGGCTTCCAACTATCCACTCGATTCATATTTTGCCCAATAGGTAACCCTAGGTAAGTACATGGGAATTCACCAACTTTGCAATCAACTCGACGTGCCATTCGTTCTACCTCTTCCTTCACCACACCTATGCCAAAGATGAGACTTTTATGATAGTTGATTTTGAGACCCGACACCTTCTCGAAACAATTAAGTAGTTTCATTAAGTTACAGAAGTTTTGTCTACCCCAATCCCCTAAGAATATCGTGTCGTCCGCGTATTGTAAGTGTGAGATTACCACTTTATCCGCGTCAATTTCAACTCCTTTGAGAAGACCACTATTAATAGCTTTCTTAGTGATCAAATTCAGTCCTTCCACCGCTATGATAAATAGAAAGGGGGATAGTGGGTCTCCTTGCCGAACACCTCTCTCGAGATTGAATTCATGTGTTGGGGATCCGTTGACAAGAACGGAAACCGATGCAGACTTGAAACAAGCAAGCATCCATTTTCTCCACCTTTCTCCAAACCCCATTTTCCTCATTATTTCCAAGAGAAAGTCCCAACTTAAACTATCGAACGCCTTCTCGAAATCTACTTTGAACATGAGACTTTTTTTCTTTTTTTTCTTGAGATAATCGATTGATATATCTCCCTTTTATAAACGCGCTTTGCTCGTCGCCAATAAGGTTTGGAATAACTTTTCTAATTCTAATTGATAAGACTTTCGCGAGGATTTTGTAATAACTCCCAATTAAACTTATCGGACGGAAATCATTTAAACACAACGGATCTGATTTTTTTGGGACCAAGGTAATAAAGGAAGCATTACACCTTTTCGAGATTTCACACTTTTCCCAAAACCAGTTAAGAGCTTGTACAACATCTTGCTTAATCAAATCCCAATGCAGCTTAAAAACTTGAATTTAAAGTCATCGGGGCCAGGGGCTTTCGAATTACAAGATTCTTTGATTGCATCAAGCACCTCGCATTCTGTGAAGACACTTTCTAGAGCTTCAGCTTTCTCTAAAGTCAGCTGATTTGTGGGATGTATATTCAACTCACTCGAAATCCTCATTCTGTTGCTTGCAGTCGGTTTTTTAAAGAGCGCCTTGTAGTGGTTCTCAACCTCTTGTTTGATATCAATGGGGTCATCGTTCCAAATACCGTTTATAATTAGACCCCGTATGTTGCGCTTCGAGTACCTTCTACGCATTGAATAGAGTGGTTTCTCAAGTGATGGTTAGGAACTTAGGAATAGGATATCAATTAAAATAAGTTAGAATTAAACGAGAATATCATAAACCTTATTTGTGGTTTTGTATGTAAGTAGTACAAATGAGATGTATAGAATATTCTTACAATTATTAACACTAAAACATAATGATTCGTGGGTTCAAACTTAGGACCATTAGTGGTTTTGATCGTACTCTACAGCACGTTTCTAAATTACAACAACAAAAAAGTCAAATCTCACATATGTGGAGTGTGGGGAGGTAAGAAGTAGACAATTCTACCCATATCCTAGAATAAAAAGAAGTCATTTCTCCACCCGAGTGAAACACCCCAAAAGTATAGAAAATCATCCCTCTCAATGTTCTATGGATAGAAAAATTGCTTCCGAATGAACCTCCGGCCAATAAGTAGGTTGTAAAAAAGTAATAATAATAAAAATATGAGAAACCATGAAAATGGTAAAATCAAATTTTCATGGGTTTTAAACCTGCATGAATTTCAATTTAGGCTCTAAACGGCAGTCAAGTCGCCAATAAATCGACGATTATTGTTGACTCGATTAATAGAGCCATAAAGGTAAAAGGTAGAAGATTTTCTCTTTTCGGACTACCCGGGATGGCGAGTAATCCGACCTCATAATCTGATGTACGCAGCCCATCAGGATTACTCCCTGGTTATTTCCAACCATTCCCTGACCACCACTAAATATTCGTCTCAAACAGGATTCGAACCTGAGACCTCGTGCAATTCAAACCCTAGACATTTCTAAATTAATTTATATTATTAAATAACATTATTTGCCTTACAAAAATAAAAATAAATAAAAGAGCTTAAATATGAAATTATTTGGGTGGATTATCAAAATATAGTACTCCGTATTAATTAACAGTGTTTTAATAGTAGGATGCAGAACATCTTAAGATCATGTTTTACTTGGTCTTGGAGACTTGGCAACACCAAAAATGTGCCAAGATTACTTAACCTACAGATGACAGACATCATCAGTCAACAATACATAATTAGAAAGAGCCCAGATTAGTTTCAATAAATTCTCTTAATATGCTTAATACTAATCAGAAATCTACATGTTTGAAAATCAATATAATGTAAATATTGTTGTACAATATTACATACAGACATTGAGCAACAACAAAGAAGAAAGGGGAGAGTTACTTGGTTTCTCTCATCTATACACTAACAAACTATTGTGACCTATCATCAACCAATAATAATACAATGCGGACCTAAACTGCTTCTGTTACACGCAACAAAATTCACGAGTCTCTGACTGAATAATACTAATAATAATACACACAAAGAGAAAGATAATCTAAATATTGATCGTTGCGTCCCAAAGTCTGAGCAGACCATTGCGGCCACCACTGCATATCCTTTTTCGTTCAAGATCTGAAGCCACACATCTCACCTGAAAATCAAACATTTGATAAAAGCAAGTTAATAACTCATGATGCAAAACATCTGAAGCCACGTGTAGGGTTGTGAGACAAGAGACAACATACCATTGCAACTGTTTTTTGGGGAGTTCTGTAGAGCTGCCAGCTGGCGATCTTAGAAACGGTGCCAGAGAATCCACCGAGCCTTTCTTGAGGGCGGTGAAACAGAGACATTGTATTATCGGCAGCTCCTATTCCCAACCAGTTCTCCCCAGCATTGATTGATAGAACACCGCCACCATGTATTGTTACATTCTTTGAACTTTTCAACCCACCTGCAACACATTAAAAATAATATTAACTGCAACATAAGAACATCATGATTTGTACAAATGGTCATGGATGAAAATATCAGTTTCTTCAAGTTAGCTATAGTTGGTTAATTTTCACATGTATCTCAATGGCTCATTTTCTTATACCAACTCCTAACATGATCATGCAAATATAACTATTTTGAAATTAAATAATAGACGAACCATGATCTATTTTGAAATTAAATAATAGACGAACCATGATCTGTTTACCCAAACACACTAACCAATTGTCAAAACTTAAAAAAACATAACAATAATCAAAATCAGACTTCAGAAAATTATAATTATAATCATAACAATTGTTTGTTAGTCTTACCATCCTCATTCTCCCAAAACCTGACCAGACCATCACTTGAACCTGCAAATTTTATTGAAGGAAAAACGATTCATATTATGCTACGTGCGAATAAAAAATTATCATAAACTAATAATAACAAATAAACATGGCAATTTCAAAGTATTTACTTATGAAAGGGTCGATTCAGGTTATCTTTTATTCTAATAATAGGGCCGAAAATTAACCAAAATTTAGTTGGAATGAGTATAAACTACAACGTCCCAAATCACTAATTTTTAAAACGGACTTATTATGGTAATCATTTATCTAATCACAATAACACATTACTAATTTATACAAGAAGCTTGATACTCATGTTGCATATCCCACCCATTTGACCACATTATAAATTCACAACAAACAAAGAAATATTATAAGGTTAGAAAGAAAGCAATCACAAACCAGTAATCACTCCTTTATCCGACTTTGAGTACTCAACACATAGAACCGGGCCCGCATGGCAAGCCAATACAGCACCACATGTTCCTTGTGAAATGGACCACATTCTGGCAGTCCAGTCATCACTACCCGTGATTACAGTGTCCCCAACCATTCTTATCGACCTGCACAACCATAAACACATGAATCCAGTCACATCAATACTCAACGTCGCAAACAATCCTTTCTTATGTTTGAGCTCACCTGATCCATTTGGAGTGTCCTAAAAGCTTGTGCATTTGTCGACCAGACCGGATGTCCCATATATTTGCAACTCTGTTAATGGAAATCAACAAAAGTATTTATATAGAGACAACATATTCAGATACACTACTATACTATAGGTAATCTATAGTTAAATTTCTATCTAAGGATAGTAAAGGTTGCAGTTTTAACCCATTTACGCACAATTGAACCGATTTCAGTGGTGTTTTATACCCAACGGGTCAAATTTCCCAAAGTTTGTTTCTAATGCAGACAACCTACTAAATCATAGTTTTATTTATTGATTAATAAATTAATTTCAAAAAATACATGTATACTTGGAAAATGATCTGTTTTTGCCACAACCCATTTGATCCACCAACTAACCCGCCCGTCACATTAAGTGCAGTAAATAACATGAATTTACATACGCATCTCGTCCAGCAGCAGCCAGCACGCCAGTTGAGTCATCATATTCCATGCAAAGGACAGCACTGGAACAACGACCAACAGTGGCGACACATGTATCAGTTCTTACATCCCACATTTTTACTGTTCCATCGTATGATGCAGTCAGAACACGTTCACCAGATAGCATGCGAGCACAGCTAACCTACAATAGCATTCATGATGGATCTATTGAGGTTGAAATTAAAAAACAACAACAACAACAACAACAATACCCAATTCCACTAAAGTGGAGTATGGGGGAGGTTAGATGTAGACAGTCTTTCCTCTACCCTAGAGTAAAAGGGAAGTCATTCCTCCCCCCACGGTTACCTATCGGTCCGCGGGTAGAGGAAGTCGTCCCTCCCTATACTATAGGGCAGAGAGGCTGCTTCCCAAGGACCTCCGGCCAGAAGAACCATGAAATCCGTTAAGTGAAGTAACTAAAAAGCCAGTAAAGTAGATAAAAAAGAAACCTTAGCATGGAAAATGTAAAGATAAAAAACTTCCCTGATAAAGGAAATGTTTAATCGGAACTTTCAAGTGAAACTGAATTTTTGATTCATCCCCTGATTATGATTAGATTTATACTTTCTTTTTTCTTGTTATATATTAACTTTTTGATACATAATAAACTTCTCTTAACGTCCAGAATATGATTCTTTCCTATGTCAAGAAACATATCTTCTCATTATATTAAAATAAAATGCAGTTTGGATAAGTTTAAGTAAAGATCTAGGACTTATTTGGTGTCATTTGCATCTCCTGAACACGGATTCAACATATGAAAAAGTGAGGGGGGAAAATCTTCATATCCTCATGATACTCACACATTTATTTTAATTACATACTCTAAAAAAAGTATTAAGCAATTACATATTAATTCGGTCAATTTATCACCTTTCTCACAGTGTCAGATTTTAATCTAATTAACAATCATAAGTGTGGTCAATTTTTGACAAAGCACAAAATCACAAACACTATAACACTTTAACAAAAAAGATTAATTATCTTAAGCTGATTTATGTTACCTAAATCAAATGATGATGATGATGTAAATGACACATGATAAAGTATAAGTGAGAGTACAAAATATGACCTCAGCATCATGGCCCTTGAGCTCTTCTAAAAGTTGTGTTGTCTGCTTATCCCATACAAACACATAATGATCATCCGATCCTGATACAATTTTTCCACGATCAGAACTAATTGCCCTCACAGTCCTACATACCAAAGAATATGTAAAAGTTTAAAAAGCTTTTACACCCAATATAACCTCAATTGAGAAGCTTAATAAATCAAAGCATCACCTTGTATGTCCCTTTAGAGTTGCCCTAAGTTCATTACCACGTAGACTTGGATCCCAAATCTTGACCTGCAGTATATTCATTATGGGTCAAATATAATATTAGATTTAATAAAAAGTAGTTAGAACAATGCCATGCAACATACAAATTGAAGGTAGAAATTTCAATAGCTTTATCGCCAATGGCAATGTGTCAGACGGGTCAAACACACGCAGAAAATCTATGTTTCAGACGGGTCAAACACACGCAGAAAATCTATCTTTTGACGCCTAGTTAGTTGCATACATCCAGTTTTGCATAATTCAGGATTACTCGCGAGTACTCGGTTTTGGAAGCTTGGGTAGTACTCAGCAAGTACTCAGTCAAGCTCAGTCAAACTCGGATATCGGTCAAAACCCGAAAATCAGTCAAAATTGGTCAAAACTCGGCCAAAACCGGTCAAAGTCAAACTTAGTCAACATCTGAGTACTCCCCGAGTTGCCGAGTACTCCCTAAAAAGTCCCGAGCGACAGAGTACTCCCCAAATAACTATATACATCCTAAACTATTTACTCCAAAGCTTTAAATGATTATTGTAAATTGTAATATTATGGCGTTCGTAACCATAAATTACATAGATATTTATAGAAACTCAATAACAAAAAAACGGTGCTTGAAAGTTAAACAAATCCAAATATTTAAAGAAACTCAATAACAAAAAAAAGGTGCTTGAAAGTCGAACTAATCCAACCCATCCCAAAAGAAAACTTCTTTTGAACCATAACCAACCAGCCCATCTTGCCACCTCTAATACGTTATCTAAAGTTGTAAAACAAAATATCCATAACCTACCGTGCAGTCTGTACTTCCACTTATAAAGAAGCCCGCATCTTCACGATCACCTACTAGGTCCCAAACTTCTCTTTGTGTCACACAATGCAATGCAGTGACTGCACCATTATGGCCCCTAAGTGTTCGGATGCTAGATTGTACTTTAGGTTGCCCAGTAGTAACACCATTTTCACTTTTATCTATCTCATTAAAAAATGAATACAATTAGATCAAATTATTAAAAATAAAGATATAACTTGTTCGAAAAGACACCTTGATCAGACGTCCATTTACGGACGCGGGTCAATGAGCTGGCCCTTGAAGTAGTATCCCGGCTAAACATGCTTTGGACCCAACTCCTACCAGAAGCTTCAGCGGGTTGTTGATTGTCTACGGTTACGTCTTGAGGACGTGGGGACGGTAATGATAAAGAGATACTTTGGGATTTCATTGAATAAATACCCCAGTAGCCGACACATAGTTGTTGAATATGTGACATATATCCCCTAAGCTTTATCTAGTAAGCATAATACAAGATGAAAAGATTCAGCAAAATATTACTCCGTATTTTTTTAGATTTAAATTTCAGGAGCATCTAGCAAAAAGCAGTCACGAAATACTGCATGAAAACTATGAAGGTAAACTAACTAGGTGTGCTTCCATTTATGTGTGATTCACCCGTAATATGTAAACCAACTGGTGACAAAGTTTCATCCCTTTTAATTATGATTTTTCAACATTTCTTCGGTATTGTATTTGATATAGTACAACTTTTTTATAAGACCCGCAATTCTTCGGTATTGTATTGGGCATTTACTTCTTTTCAATATAAATAACAATCATTTTAAAGCAATCAATAAGCAGACTTAGCAATCACTTCTCATTTGTTTTAGAATAATAGCGACATACTTATATTAGGCTTGATTAGAGGCTCAGTACTAGCACCATAAAAACAGGTAATTCGTAATTTATACTTTATCTTAACATTGTGATTCGTGTTTAGGGGTATGATCTTCACATGTCAGATAATTGACGGATCACAGCCTAAAAAACCAAGGACATGGAGACATTGAAGAAGGTATACTAGAAGATCAAAATGAAGATCAATTTTTTTATTTTTTTTAAAAAGAAAAAGAATTGATTTTTCATACATGAAACAAATCACTAGATGAACTGGCATTAAAAACTAAACAATCCACCAATAATGAACGGGAATAAATCATTTAAAAACTTACTATATGACTGTAACCAATGTTGTTCTTCCCAGCGATTGTTTCGATTATATGCCAAGAATCTGTGTCAGGAAGACCTAACCCAGCCTTCATTAAATAAAGGACTAAATCAGTATAAACAATTTGAATTAAAGAATACAAAAATTGGAAAATAATAGAACGGATAAATGGGATAAACAGGAAGAAATAGCTTGTTGACATGAAGAGGTAAAATATACCATATGTGTGGCCAAGATGACTAACTGTGCAGTCACCAAAGCTGCATAGTTCGTTGACCTGACAAATAGTTAGGTAATTATAAGGTTAATCCAACAGATGCATTATTAAGAGGAAAACGATAACAACAAATAGCTACTTACTTGTTTGAATAGCATTCCATTAGATACTCAAAGTATACATCCCAGAAACTGCAAGCAGATATATAAGTATATAAAAACAGTTAAACAAGCAAACAGAGAGTTTTATTGGTGATAATAAATATTTTAAATGGTTAAAGCTAGTTGATTTTAAAGTTACTTATCATAACAGCACATGCTAAATGATACAATGGCACAATTCAATTATTGCATGATATCCCAATTTATTTTAGCAAACACGTTTCGTCAAATAGGTAGCATCAATCAACCAGTATTTTTGCTCTTATATTATATAAGGTTCAAATTGCATAAGCATGCACATATGAGATGCATTTTAATATGTTTGTATAAGAAAAACTACACGCGCGCGCGCGTCACTGTTAATTTTCATAAATACTAGTAGGTCTAAGCCAGTTGCACATCATTTTGAACAAAAACATACCGTAACTCTTCCCAGATAGCAAGGGAACGCAGATGTCGCTGAACATAGTCTGCAACATTGTTCCTGTCTTTTTTGTACATTTCAGCCGAAACTTCAAGGGCATCTCTAATAGTTGCTATATCATTCCGTGATGTAGCACGAGTGATTGCTGTTTTTAACTGTGTTACATATAACGAAATGTGATATTTTAATTAATAGTAAGGTTGTAAATTCAATGCATTAAAATATACAATTCTTTATGCAAAAAAACCCACACAATTCTATGTAAGTAGTTACATGGTTCACAAGTGAGCTTCAATTTCAGGATGAAGGTAGAGCACAATATCACACATAAAATAAAATGTAACATATAATATAATAAAATATTAAAACAATAGTGTTAAAAACAAAGAAAAGAAAGTGATGCCCAAACACAAAAACAAGATATGGTAGATGTAGTGAATGAAAACTACAAAAAGGATATGCTGTATGAATTAAACATATCTAGAGAAGTATATCTAAAATTCAAAACAAGATGTAAATTTAACAATGTTAAAACTTTTCAGCATATATAAATAAAAATAAGAATACTAAATAAGGTGAAGAGAGTCGAAAGACATATTGACTTATATGTCTCTAACCCACAAGAATTCAGATGGATATTATTTTTTCGGTTGTAAATTTTCTTCCATTTTGCGGGGATAGGAAAAATTAAGTGATCTCAATCACCAACTATTTGTAGTCAACAAGTAAGGGATAAGGTAAATTCCATATCCTGCATGCCCTACCCCACTCATGCAATAACTATACCCCAAAATCAATTTAAGAGGAGACATTTAAAGATGCATGATAACATAGTGCCACATCCATCAAAAAAGTAAAAACATATTAATACTATCGACTCTGACAAAATATGTCATACGAATTGTTTCTAAACGAAGTAACATAGAACATATACATACCAGTTCTTTCACCGCAATGAACTGCTCTTCGGTCAAATGACCTTTCCAACCCTGAAACAACAAAAAATATGTAACCTCCAAGCCAGTAACGAGAACTAATTTCAATAGACTAAAAAATGCTTACTGAGTGAATATGTTCTCTTATACATTCAACAAAGCCGCTACCACCAATCCCCTCCGCATCAATCTCTATTAAAGCTGCAATACAAGTGTAAAATCCAAAACAAATTACTTAGCATCTTGTCTTACACATACATAGATACATATACACATATATTGTATATATATAACTTGTTTTATAAATTAGATACAAATACAATTCTTGCTCAACATTATACCAAGTATTGTTCCATATTCAAAAGATGAAAGAGGATCATCTGTGGCTCCCAATTTCAAAAGACGTAGCCACAGACCCTGCTCAGCCATACAAGAAAAACCATGCATTGATTATCAGTACGAGAATATAAAACAAAAATAAGAATATAAAAGTTGTTAATTTCCAGAAGTACATAAAACAAGTCAGAATAAAAAATAAAAAAACAAAAACAGAAACTGTGTAGCATATATAATTGTGTGAGAGAAAGAGATCATAATAAAAGGAAACAGATAGAGAAGAAAAACGAAGCAAACAGCGATGCCCAAGTGCATATGAGATGCAGACGTTCATCCATATACATGCATGCATAGTTGGCGTCCGTGCATGAACGGTATACTAATTCACAACCATACATAATGTGTGTGCATTTATGAGAGGAGTAACATAAGAAGGAATCCAAATATAAAAGTTTGGAGGGTGCCAAGAAAATGAAATTTCTTCAATATCTCAACTTGACTATCCCAGAAGGGAAAAACTATTAAAACTATTAACAGAAAGTTTCATCACCTGGAGCTTCACTTTTATATCCAAGACCATACGCTCCCGTTCAGCCTGTAAGTTACACATGTTTAAATTGAATCACAAAACCAATCACTAGACATAATATGTTAAATGGATAGACATGGGATTAGGTGGCACATTGGGTGGATCGGGCGCTTTGGGTATTGGCTCAAATGGGAAGAGGGTTTAGGGCTTAGCTAAAGCAATTGCTCTCCAACCTTGTAAATATTTTTTCATTGGACATTAATATGTTAAATATAACTACTGATACTTATATAATTTGTTGCATAAAACATTATAAAAAGTTGTTAACAATAAAAATATAATTTGGGCAACTTTCGAACCATTTGACCTGTTTATTAATTTTACTTATTTTTATTTGTCGCATTGAACCCTTGGAAATTGAACATATCCCAAATCTACTCATTTATAAGTAAATGAGTTACAATGGCCACCTCTACTAAGGATCAGTAGAACTTACAGCCCTCTCTCTGGGACTTAGACTTCCTCCTTTGGAGTCTCCATTGTACATTGAAGGTGAACCGCTATAAAATAAAACAAAATATAATAAGTTAGCAACCGATTTCCCTAAAAAGTAGCTTGACACATGTTTCTCACTTAAGTACAGAATACTCACTTTGGGAAAGGAAAAAAAAAAAAAAAAAAAGACTACAGACTACTCACTTAGAGGTATGCTTTACAGTGTATTCAAGAGCTCCACTAGCTGCCGCTAATATCTGCTTCCTTTTCTCCTCCTGCTCTTCTGATCTATAGTTGGCAGGGAACCGGTCATAAGTGTATCTGGCACCAGACCCTGACTCACAAAAGCAAATCCTATCAGCAATAGCATAGCTATAAAAATAAAACCAAAATGTGTGATTCTATTTAGTAATAGTAAACCGTGATTTATAGTGAAATGTAGATGGGTGGGTCGGGTGACTTGTTAAGTAGTTCCTAGCGTGTTTGCGTAAAGGTCACAACTGTTCACACTCATTTTCTGTCTATTTTTAATTTTCTTATAAGTAACTAATTATAACTAATTTGTTAAATGTGCCAATGTGATTAAAATAACTACATCGTTACAGAAATGTTTTTTGAACTTAACGCATAAGATTACACTTTTTGGCAATTTTGCCCTGTTGACCTTTTTGGCTTTTTACCGAACCCAAATCAACCCATTATAAGTGAATGGGTCTAACCTGTCACCTTGTACAAAGCCTGCCCTTGAGATGATGAAATGATGAATATGATAGATTAAGAGTTAAATATACTATCTAATAGTAACAACTCGTAACGTCAGAGCATTAACCCAAAAAATGCCTACCTCGTTATCTAACAAATTATTCTAAACATTTGTTTTTTTAAAGCTCATTTTCGGTTTCTAACTCTTGATCTGTCATAAACTTGTATTCTTCCAAGAGCTGTATGTTACTATTACTTTTCATCCATTATATAATTTCCAAGTTATATTCCAAGTCGTATCTTTGAGTTTTCAAATACACATAGGTTTTGTGAAACTAACTTGAGTCTGTTGTTCACAATCACAGATGGACAAGAATGTTATGATTTGACTCAATATCGTATTGCTAACATGTTTGACTCTCAATCCAATTAAAATATTATCATTGATAATGATGTTTAGCATGGTTTTGGTCGTTATATCTAGGTTTCCATAACACTGGCTTGGTTTTGTCTGACTAAAGAATATTATGTTACACAAGTGGTACACTAGTACTTATGAACCAAGATAGATCTATACTGTAGAGCTAATCAACAGATGAGATGTACCTGATATTCCGACACCAGGGTCTGATATACTAATAATCTCAGGCTCCGTTGAAACGGAGGGCAAAATAGATAGCGGATCTTGACCTCGTCCAATTGCATCTTGTAACTTATCAAGAAGGTTATTACCATTTTCACTAGAGCCCAATCCTCTTTCTAAGTAGTCCAAAAATCCTTGAGACTCTAGAAACTGAGTTACCTATGGACCAATACAAAAAACAAACAAATTTGAAGTTTGAGACTTAAAGGATCCTGCAGCCAATCATATGAATTTAAGGTAGCAAATTGGGTGGATCAAGATGGGTTACTTAGTTGCATCACGTCACTGGATCAGTACACTTTTTGTCAAGTATTATATTAGTTAAAAGTAATTAGAGTGTCAAATACGAATAAAAGCTACATATATTACTTCATTTAAAATATAGAAATACTATAGTTACAAAAATATAAAACTAACATGGGGTGATTGATTAACCAATCAAATTAAATTCATTTTTCTCTTTCATACCCTTCTCTCCTAATGTGACTGATCCAAGTCATTTTGTATGTGTTTTCTTGTAAAAAAATTTTACGGGTAGCATATTTCTTTAATATACACAAAAGGCAACTTTTGACCCATAGCAATTTGAAGCTAATTTTGTTTTTATTGAGCCGTTTGACAAGTTAGACATAAAACAAGCTCTGAAAACTACTTATAAGTAAATGCTTTGATATTACAGTTTTAAAATCAAAAGGGATGTGTCAATAAATAAATAAGATAAACACTTTGTAAATCTAAAACATGATCACTTATATAATCAATTAATCATACTGAATGTCTGGCAGTTCATACTGTAACTTAAACGATCATATTCAAGCCACTACCATTTCATCTGCTGGCTGTTGAGTTGCCCGGGAGCGCTTCTTCAGAAATGCTTGACTGTTGAACACTTGATTTGAAGTATTTTCCTAAAAAATATGACAATCATATCAGATGAATTCACATATATTGAATAAAATTAAAGACTATTGAATAAGTTCCTTACAATAAAATTGCGGTAGCCTCCCAAAATTGAAGCAAAAAACTTGAGAAAAATTATCCTGCAACATAGGGGTTAAGCTGAAGTGGATCAGTATCCATTACACAAATACAGTTCTTATCTTTAATCACACCACACATTCATTAGCTGGACAGATAATCATTAAACTAGCCCAAGTCGGATTTTTGAGCAAAAAAATAGTTAATCTTGCAACCTTTAACGGTATATCTTTTTTACTAGTTAAAAAAGCATGGCAGCATTAAATGGTCAAATTAGAAAACAATATCTACTGCAAAACATGGCTATTCAGAACTATAAAAGGCAGTCTAGATCATATTAAAGAACGAAGAGCTTGGTTTGAAAAGGCAATAAGAAATCTGATGCGCTATTCGCTAAGGCAAGAGCCTTACGTAAATTAATTAAAAAGCCAAGTTCAATCCAGATTCATATTCTTCAATTAATACTTGGCATGAAAAGGTCAGAGTCATAAATTAGGTCATAATCTAACTTCAGTTTAGCTTCATAAAGGCGTTTTAGAGTCATAAACGCTTAGAAATTTGGAGCTGTTGTGTTGTTAGAGGCTTATAGTCGTTGTATACTTTCTGCTAAGGTATGGTTAGTAAGGGAACATAGGATTATGGACTCAATATTGCATAATGGGCTACAATAAAATAATGTATTACCTGAGTTGAAGATCATTATCTGGTGACCAAGCCTTGCTATTAAATCTTGCATATTGTTCATGTGACTCAAGATCAACCTTCATTGAGTCTATCCAAACAACATTTGGATGCAATAATTTCAGAAGCTCGTTACGTAATGAACTCATTTCTGGCTCTGGTAGACGAGGAATGTCCTCAGACGTTGTGATGCAATTGTGTTCAAGATCCACAACCACAACCTACAAATAATATAGTTAGCATACATTCAGTGTTCAATTATCAAATGAAATAAGTAACTCGATACTATCATAGATATTTAAAATTTACCGTACCTATTTTTCATTCAACAGTAAATGAAGATGAAAAACCAAATAACCAAATACTATTTAATCAATTTCAAATTTGGATTTTAAACACCAACCGAAGTCCGACTTAGATCCTGAATAATTTCAAGGGAATATATATCCAATGTGTACGCATATTATAGCCTATAACAATGTTAATAAGAAGCCCTTGATTCCATAACAGAGACAAGCTAAATGAGATTAAATCCTTACAGTTATTCATTTATGACTATGTGGCTCTTGTGCAAGAATAGATGTATCACGTATAGTTAAGTTAATATAGAGCCAGTATTACATAATAACATACTTTTAGAACGGATATTTGCAAGGAAATCGTCCTACTGTTTTCAAGTGCCACTGTTGCAATAATTGACACAACAAGAACTTGCCGGGCTTTGTTACTCTTGTTTGATGTTAAATTTTTTAAACTTGAAAGATTTTTCATCCTAAGTTACAACTCAGTGAAATAAGTTAGTGAGTACTACAAATACAATCCTCGAAAAAGGCACACAGTTCTATTGAGTCACTATGCAAGCAATAAGAAATGAATATAAGTGTTAAGGATATCCAATAGGAAAGGCAAGTTTAGAACACTTACACCATCCATCGATAGACCAGTAGTATCAACACCTGAATGAAGTCCCATCATATATGGTGTAGGAGCATCAATATAGTCCACTCCACTGAAAAATAGCAACGGAATGTAGACATGCTTCAGCACACAAACAAACCATCATCAGATAGCAATACAATGAAAGATCACATAAGTGTCCTGATAATTAAGCAAATATTCTTTTTTTAGTTATTAAAATATGACTTTGTTACCGTATACAACACAATTAGACTAGTGCAGAAGCTAAGAAACACTAAATTAAAATTCAGTTCACTGCATTGTAAAAAAAATTACCTGCCACCGGAATGGATAAATTAGATGACATATAGCTTCGGACGCAAGTGTTAGTAGAGAGTATCTGCATAAAACATGTCAAAGAAGAATCAACGCATGCATTCGATATCATAAAGCAACCAATCATTTAACATTTCATTAGATCATGGTGAATGATTTGTTTTACGCGGTTCGGATGACCAAACCAGCTGTTTAGACAGATGACATCATAGATGTATAAAAATTAAAAAAACTAGTTTAAAAGGTAAGTTTGTTGAAAAGGTATCAGGAGACACTTGTGTCAAACACCATGTGTTTGCATTTTAATTTTTTGTTTCGATAACTTCTTAGCCAAGCAATAAATAAAAATTCCAAAATTTATAACTGTGTTTCCTCTAATAATGTTGGTAAGATGTTTCAGTTAACTATATATATTTTTAATGCTAAAAACAATTATTATAGACTCAAAATTAGATCGGGTGAACCATAATAACTATTATTGGTTTGGACAGTTCAGCATCTAGGGTGGTTCATTTTGTATTAATGTCAACCAAGACTGTTGGCTTGGAAAAAATTTGAGGCATAGCTAAACTGAGCCTTATACATCCCTCAACTTTAATCTTAAAGACAAAATAATTGACACAAGAATGACTCAGAACTTTAAATAATGTGCCATAAGTGGAAAGGTATACTTGTTCGATCGAAGCAAAACCCTCCTCTCGATCAACACGGCTGTGAACAGCTTAATGAAATTGTCAACATCCAGGCACTGCACCAGTGGTTGAAAAGATATCTGCTCAAGTAAACAGGTAACAATAATTATGAAGCGGAACAGCCAATGTTCAGCAAGTAGCTATATGTTATGTCTCGAAAACTTCAAGCACCTACATCTGCATGAGGAAGCCCATTTTTTGGTGGAAGGTCAACCGAAAGTAAGCTATTCTCAACAGCAAAGAGAACACGTTCTTTTCCGGGAGTAGGCAGAGGTACATTGGACACAGTATAGGCGATAACATCCCATAGTGGCTTGCTGTAATGGTTTGAGAGCTTAACAAATTATATAAAATAATTGAATAGCATGCGCATTAGCATGTCGTAACAGTATAAACCCTAAGACTTAATTACCAAGATCTACAAAGAGTCAAAGATAATGATAATAATAATAATTATGTAGAAAATATTAAGAATTTAAAATTTTACGATATTGATAAGATATATAAATAATAAGATGTAACAACTTCCATAAATTTACCTATGGATGGGTTTAGTTTATGTATTATCATCTGTAACATGTCAAATGGAGAAGAAACAGGACACACAGTTCAAACGGGTCAGAAGGTTCGGAAGTCTCCCACAGTGTATGTATAAAACCTCCTAAATAATTGTAATTTGTAATGATATTCAAAAACATTTATGTAAATTCGATTATTCGACAAGAAGTGTTTCAACTCAACCCAAAACAATCGGCACAGTTTGATTGGTACCGATTCCACCCGATTTTCCACTTAGAAAGATAGTAGTCCGTGGGAAGTCATATTGGCTATGCGCCTATGCCTCATCAGTATCTAATAACGGTGAGTATGTGCATGCATTTGTTTGAAAATATATAAGGAACCCATAAAAACTGATAGATGAGTTAAAAGACGTGACCATATTCGAATATCTTAACCACATACAGTAGCAATTCTTTAATCAATATATAAAATAAATTAAAATATGTGCCGAAGTATATAAAAAACTCTTACCTACTACCATTGGCTGAAAAGCAAAGAAGATATATCTCCTCTAGTACTTCCCGAAGGATGTGGAAACTGGGAGCTCGTGAAACCAAACAAATACATTTGTCAGCAAAAGAATTTGCAGGAATGTGATAAGCTTCAGCAATATCATCACAAACAGGATCGCGAAAAGCAATGCAACTGACATAAATTTTAGAGCCATCACCCTCTACAAATATCATAACATAACTGATGATTAGAAAATGCTTCTTACATAACCAAATCAATATTTCAGATACAACAATCATGCCATGTAAATGAGACCATAGAAAAGGCGAAATATCATTCATTATTTGTGTGATAAAACATCAGAAACGCAGTAGAAAGACCTACTGCATGTGTATCTCACAAGAGACAGCATATCATGCATTTTCATGACTACAGCATATTATGCAGATTTTGGCATTAAAAGATCGCAACAAGTGATAATTTCAGTTACATATGTAGGATACAAGCTAACATTGTGATGCCAAATGAAGCTTTTTTAGACCCTAAACTTGGGGGGGGAAAATAATGCCAAGTACAAACAACCACCCAATTATGTATCTAGATCGGTTACAGTGGGTTTTTTGAGATAATAAGTTTTCTCACTTTTCTGTTAATTTTATGACTACGCCTGGTTTGCATCTAACAATTTCCAAGAGTATGGCTTTTGAAGGCAAGAGTGTGTATAGACAAAATGACAGCATAAAAAGGGAAAAACTTGTGTAATGAAATCATCAAGCAATGTACATTTTAGAACTACTTGCATATATCCATCATTCTCAACGAAATATGCAGTACTCTTTAGTACCATGTTACAATTCACAGTATACCGACTCCTATTTCTTCTTTATATCAATCTCTATTTCACTATTTGTAAAATACATTTAATATCTCTATGTCAACTGTGTTACCCACGTAAGCTTAAAACTATATCTCACTAGCCATCATCAATGTAATACCTCTTTTTCCACAACATAAGATTCTATTGCTAGCCTATGAGATATATTTTCGAACTTAAAACGCTTTATCCATCTCCTTGCACACACACACAAAAAGGTCTAGTAGTGATTCCTAATTACTACTTATTGAGCTGCTATTGTTTCTTACTAAATACAGAATCCACTACATACTACTTCGGAAAATGGTAATTTGGTAAGTAAGTAAACACATACATACAGTTATCATCAAATATCAAATAAATAAATAAATAATAACAAATAGGAAAGCCGAGCAGCGATACCAGTTAAAACGATAGGATAAGCTCGAGGAAACGATAAAGGGTTGGTAGGATCAAAGCCAGTTGTATAGAACTCCACACCAGCCGGTAGAACACACTGTTTGTAATTTGTAATCATAATAATTACACAATTTAAATATCAGTATATATAAGCATATATAAAATATCACCTCCATCAGTCACTAGATTAGGTATATTAAATTATTAATATGATGAAATGAAACGATTGAACAGAATGCTTACAGTGGGAAGCTGTGGAGGTGGAGGAGGGTAAGAAGTATGAGTAATCGGAGGATATTGATCAAGTAAAGAAGCTAAATAAAATTCATTATGTCCATGAAACCCTTTTTCACCATCTAATGTTCTAATTTCAGCTCCAATTCCACACACTACAAAATACTCAAACAATTGTTGCTTTTGCTGTTCATCTTCTTCATTACTATTATTACTCATTCTCCTGATCTCTTTAATTTACTCCGTCAGTACACCTGTTGATTAATTAACTAACAAATTAGGTCAAAATTCATACTGAATCGTCGAATTTTGACTTTAGAGCGAGTAGAAGAGAACGGAAAGGAGTGTGGAATGTGGTGGATCTGGATGTCGGATCTGAATGTCGGTGATGGATTGTTTTAGATTTGGATGGCGTGGAAGTAGTTTTTTCCCGGCGGTGGTTAGAGGAGAGTGACGACGGAAGAGGACGGGGGATGGAGGGGACGGGAACGGTGGACGGAGGAAAAGGTTTGTTTGTGGGAGGGCTTTTATGAAAATCTGATTAGAGATCTACAAAAGAAGGTGTCGTTTGTTTTTTTTGTGTTGAAACCTTATATTGTCTTATGTCGCGGGCCGGCAGACGTTTTAGTTTAAGACGGTTTGTTTTTTCGAAGACATAAGATAAAATAAGATCTTCAAATATCTTTCAAATAGAAGCTATAGAGTATAGCTTCTCCTTTTTGAAGACATTTCTTTTATTAGAGCAGTATGTTATTTATCTCTTTCTCCTCTTATCCTTCCCTCCATCTATCCACTTACTGCGATGATGCCCACCTGGACAGCAACACCTTCGTCACCACGACTCCGGCAGCACCACCTCCTGCCCCACTATATTGGTGTATTTCTCTTGTTTTAAGGTTACTTTTGGGTTTGTTTCTTGTTTGTGACAACCATCTTTGTTTAGATTTGTATATATTTCTCTAACCATCTCTGCTTAATCATCTATTTGAATCTAATATAATATACTTATGTTGGGTTTGATTTTCGTTTAGACTAACCAATCAGTTCTCTGTTGTAAAAGGATCTCAAAACTTTCTTTTTTGTTTGGGTTTGTTTATTTTGCTACTTGATTACTATATATATCTCAATCTCAATTTTTTGTTGTTGTTTTGGGTTTTGTTTATTTTTTTGACTAATCTTGCTGTAAAAAATCTCAACACTTTTTTTGGTGTTTAATTTTTTTTTTTTTTTTTTTTGGCTAACTGATGTATTTTGTGCTCAGAAAATATGAAGCCTTCTTTAATGTTTGAAATTTTGGTGATTTTTTCCATTTATATTTATATTAGATTATTGGAGTACATATGAATATGATACAGTATATGATATGAATATATGACTATAAGGGATGAATTGATGAGGATGATGATAAATACGGTACAAGGACATTATCAAATGGGATCAGAAGAGAAGTTGAGAGTGTATTTACCATTGTTAGTTCATTTATTAGGTATATTTCGTAGTTTTGCAGTTTGAATGTATAAATTAAAAATGTATAAATGCATCTCCTTTTATTTTATATTAGTTCAATGGTTTAGTTTATTTGTTAATACATCAAAATTATATAAATTCATAATTTCGTTAATTTTTATAAATTCAGAATTTCGTTAATTTTTGCAGTAAAAAAACAAACAGTCTTCAAACTTAAATTCGCAGACATTAGGACAACATCTTCTTTAGCAGACGTGGTTACAGACATAAGACATAAAACATCTTAAAAACAAACAGCATTGAAGTTTTTTGCATACTGTTTTCAGCAAATTACATATGTTGTCCCTGAGGTTCTTATATGAATCTGTAATTTTCGTTCATTGAATTTATGAAATTTGTTATAATATTTAGAATATAAATATAATATAGTGGAGAGTCAATTTTGATATACAAAATTAATGTTATTGTATTACCCAAAGTACTTGAATTCTTGCTATAAATAGACCTTCAAGCAAGCATAGTACTTGCTCATTCTTACAAAAAAAATTCTCTCTTTACTCATATATTC
Source organism: Rutidosis leptorrhynchoides (assembly GCF_046630445.1). NCBI lineage: Eukaryota > Viridiplantae > Streptophyta > Magnoliopsida > Asterales > Asteraceae > Rutidosis > Rutidosis leptorrhynchoides. The sequence continues at coordinate 79,542,171 of NC_092341.1, read as the reverse complement.
TTATTCTTAAGATTTTCAAAGTCTATATTCAAGAACCAATCCACTAAAGGTAGTTATAAGCCTACTGAATTATAACACGTTATCAGCACGAAGTGCTCCGTATAATCAAGGTTTATCTAAGCAAGCACAAGTCATTAATCAAGGTAAGAAATTCTTTAACGATATCTTGTTTTACTTATTAGTAAGCTATATATTATTATGATCATAGACAACATTAAAATGTATTGTAACACACTTAAAAGAAATAAGAAACTATCAATATCTTAAACTTATGATATTAAGAAACTTAACTACTATTAATATATGATTTGGGCTATTAATAATATTGGACGAATCGAACTACCAATAATGTTAGATTTTAAATCTCGAATATTGGACTACTAACATTTTGGACTACTAACTATTATTAAGTTCTTAGTGCACTTGTGTTGTTATTATTATATGGTTGGCTCTGCCACCTAAGTTATATATGGTCGGTTATACTGCCTGAATTATATATGGTCGACACTGTCGCCTAAGTATTATTTATGTTTACTAACATTATATTTCTTTAATCTAACTCTTATTAACTTCACTAACATTTATATTTATGTTATCTACATTTATGATTACTTATGCAATTAATCATTATTTATTTCATGCATACTAATGTTTATTTTTAAATTTATTATTTATGCATAATATGTTTATTCTCTTAATCTTCGTATTTATACTAAACATATTTATACTAAATGTATTTATAGTAATCGTATTTATACTAATAAAATTCTTTTATTAAAAAATTATTATTAATACAACGAGTACATAACAGTCGTTAACGTCAACTAACGATGTTACAACGGTCATATATAAATAATGGTTGTTAATGTCAACTGACGACGTTACAACGACTATATTTTTTCAAATATAAAATAAACATCTCCATTTTCACAATTTCACAAATCAAACTTCATTTTCTAGGATTACCACTCTCAAAAGTTTTTGTAAAGATGATTCACCCGAGGATGATTTTTCCTATTGTATTGGTCATACTAAGTATCATCATTGTTGCTAATATACCACCGGGTGAACCTATATTCTATCATGCCTTTGTGGTTTTATCATTTATAATCATGCCATTATTCTGTTGTTTGCTACTTATGAATTTAAAATGATTCTAATTTCATGTTGTTATTTGTCTATGAATAGAAATTGATTATGATCATGATTTATGTTGTTCATCTTTTTGATAATAGAAAATGTCGAATTTGAAAAGGCTTAAATTTGCTCATTTTAGAATCAAGTGGGAATAATTACTTACCATGGGTTATAAATGTGGAAAAACATCTCGAATCAATCGGTATTTTAGAAACCCTGAATGAAAATAACAATGTTCATTTTATGTAAAAGAGGTGAGTTTGTAAGAAGCATATTGCACAGAGTTTTCTATTTAACTTTCAATTTCAACGCCTCACTTAATATCAATGAGTAGTACTACTTGAAGTTGATTTATTTATAAAAGCTTTTAGTGATGATTTCTACTAGATTAAAACATATTTTATAGAATAACAACTTCTTATAGACATTTCCCAAATAAAGTATTAAACTAATTAAAGCACTAGCTCCCAGTACTAACTTTAATCAGTCCACGTACGATTAATTTATATATAAAATATAAACGAGTAATCAAAAATTACAAGCTAGCTAGCTACTTGTATATTTTAGAAAATTATTATAATCAAACCAAACTTCTTAATCATACATATATGATTAAAGATTCAGGTGTATTGTGGAAAAAACCTCAAACATAGATATGATATTAATTATTAAGAAACAATCGTGATCTATGAACAAATAAAATTGAAGATGTTAGTAGAAGCGCTTATAAGAATCCCAGAGATTCTTATTAATGATATGGTAACATGGATCATCAGTCTAGTATTTCTTGAATACATGAACATCTTGTTTAGCTCTACAAATAAGTCCTAAAAGAAAAGAAAACGAGAGTGAATATGTTGAAAAATCTTGATTAAATAAATCCTGAGCTACCTTGAGACTTGAATGGATTTGAATTTTCTAAAATGTCTAGCTTGTTACGTATCACCCCTAAATAAATGACTTTAGACCATAACATATATATGTCTATTAAGTGTTATCTTTTATGTACTTCAGATTGTAACTTATTTGCAGGTAATATAATTTGATTGTCTTGCTAAAATATTATTCATTATTTGATTATCTTATTTGAAGTTTTAGTATGAATTTTGCTGAAATACAACATCAATTAAATGGTAAAGACCTATGTATTGCAGATAATGGTAACATACACACTATGATCAAATCTAAGAAATATTTCATTGATTTGAAATCAACTAAAGGAATTATAAATAATATATCAGGTATTGCAAAACTAAACAGGAAAGGCAAAATTCATGTTACCAAATGGTACGAATTTTCTAATAAATAATGTCTTGTTTTCTCTTAAATCAAAAATAAATTTGTTAAGTTTCTCTGATATATGTAACATCCCGCATTTTTCCGTTAATTCATTTTAACGCCCGTCTTTTTTTTTCTAAAAATAATCTTTTGTCATCTATATTCCTACTCTCCGTTAACTAACGTTCTTAAAATTTACGTTATTGGATTGTAACATCTCTTGTTTACTCTAGCGTTTTTAAAATAATTCGTTTGGTTAATTCACGCACCCGCTTTTAAACTCGAGGGACCAAAGTTGTCTAGTGGGCAAACTAGTTGACTAGGTCAACTAGTCAACCCACCATCTCCACCATTCATTATCCACCTCTTTCTTTTTCTTTTTTTTAATACTTCCACCATTTCTCTCAAACTCATCATACAAAGAATCATCATCTAAATCATTTCAAGGAAGCAAACATCAAAACAAATTACATATTCGTGATCCTCTCTTCATCCTCTTCGATTTGGTACCAATTTCACTACTTGGGGTAAAGTTTCTAAAAACTCTAGATTTCTCAAATTCGTTTTATAGACTTGAAATGGTGTTAGTTAGTGACTATGGCTCGAGTCTAGCATGAATATGTGATTTATTTGCTCAATCTTGTTATTTTGCATAAACTAGCATGAACACTTGAAATGGGTTTGTTAAATCTTTGATTTTGGTTGATTAAATGTTGTTAGATGTTAAACCTTGTGTGTTAAAGGTGTTACTAGCATCATTAGCTTCATTTTTGTAGTGACCCGGAAAATTTCGACTAATTTTAAATCAAACTCTCGAAACGATATTGTATTTTCAACACGATAAGCAAAGTCTGTTATGTTAAGACTCAAAAAGTTTGAATTGTCGTCATACGTTCAATTGAACCACTATTTGTAATTAGTTATGTGTGAATATATATATATATATATATATATATATATATATATATATATATATATATATATATATATATATATATATATATATATATATATAATAATAATTGGAAATATAATTCGAAACATTATATGTTGTTGTTATTAAAACGAATTATGAAACATAAAATAAAAATAGGATATTATAATCATTATTATTTACAACATATCTATATATATAAATAAAGTATGAGTATATATATTTTGTGATTTCGAATCTATTTAGTAAACAATAGTAACGCTCATCTGTTATTTGATCGGTATTAAACAAGTAAAAAATATACATATATGATTGTGCAAGTTGAGACACAACCTATTAGAATTAATTGGTTGCCATCATTCATAACAACATCAAAAAAAAAAAAAAATTATTCCACACTTGCTTGTTTCTGTATTATGTCATGAGACCAATCCAACCTCCTTTCGATCACTATTACATTACCACTTGCATTTTTATTTCGATTTCACTGTTTTAAACTATAGATCGATAAATATTATTAATATTATATTACTATTATTACTTTAAAATATAATTATACATAAGCAACCCGTTAGATATAGAAACACATCAACTTTTACTTTTGACAAATGATCAACCTACTTGTACTATTGTTTCCCACTATCATATTTCTTATAGTTTCATCTATGCACATACAAGTTAATACACCAACCACCTCAAATTATAAAGTGATAAACTGAGCTTTCTTTGAAAATTTGCAATTACTTTTTCATCTCAATTCATTTCACACGTCTTTATTTTAAAGTATATTATAATAATTATTATGATATTATTATTAATAATCTAAGTTTGATTTTTGTGAACTAAATGCCATTATAGGTGATAATGGGTAGTTAAAGTAGTGTTATTATTGAATTACTTTCACTGTCACGAGCATAAAGGATATGTATTATATATGTATCTATAATCAACTATCTATCTATCACACTTCTATTTTTTAAAGAACCCAACCCAAACACCACGATAACCACCCTCACTACAAACCCTCACCAACTTGATTTCCTTCTCTGTTTGTCGAGCTACAAACACGCACCACCCTAGTCAACCCCATAACCGATTTGAGCAAACCCAGTTATGATTGCATTCCATGATACCCAACCTCTGTCGACCATGTTTTTCAAACACTTATTTTCCATCTTCTACAAATCCATATTTAACATACATATCTGTCAGAGAGTTAACACTCTTTTCTTTATTACCAAATCGCTATATATATATATATATATATATATATATATATATATATATATATATATATATATATATATATATATATATATATATATATATATATATATATATATATATATATGTATGTATATATATATATATATATATATGCATTGTATGAATAATCACAAGAACACCCCATCATTAAACCATTATCACAAAGTGCCATCAAACCCACTTCTAGTTGTAGTCACTACAACCCTGGTACACATACATTATCAACACCCTTTGTTGATCACTCACTTGAAAAACACCACCAGGATGATATAAACATTCGAAAATCACCATTTCCACCTCTTCACTCTTATAACCAAGTACCCGTTTAAACAGCCCACCATCGACAACCACGATCTACCATCGTCTTTAATCACCTTTAAAACCACCTGGAACAAAACACCACATCTCCAAGCTAGCTCATACACATTATGACTATCATGAGACCACTCTAACACCCACTTAACAACCTTGAGGCCACCACCATCAATCACCATTAAACTCAGGCTGCTGTACGTGTGTTCTCTACTCCAAACACCCTTCGAAAACCTGCTGCAAAGTCTCTGCTATTTCGTTGCTGCTCCTGCTGTCTGTACCTGTTTCAATCAAACCATGTACATATCAGATTGTCGCTGCTTGTTCATTTTTCTTTGCTAGAATTATTATTATTGTTTCTTGATTGATCGAGTACAATCAAACTGAACACTTTTGTTATTATTATTATTATTATTATTATTATTATTATTATTTTTGTTGTTTTACTCGAAGTTGCACCTGATATTGCAGATCCAAGATCACAAAAACCAAGAACTCAGTTACAACTCCACATAAACCACTATCAAAACAAACCTGATACACCTATAACTGCTATGTGAATTGTTGTTATTCGAGATCCATTAACACCATTCTAAAACCCCAAACAATCGCCACCTGATCAAACCTATTCGATTATATAAATACAATTATCATTTTCGTTTTGATATAACAATCAAACACTTACTACTACCATTTGGGTTCGATAAGTGTACTAATCTGTATATGTTTTGACTTACTAATTCAACACCACTAACCCTCAACATCTTTATCGATCCCCATCATCAAACCCACCAAGAACACTATTATTGATTTCTCTAGTTCGATCAAATAAGTATACAGGGCATACAATTAAAAAGATTTAGGAAATTAAGGAAAATAAAGATCGATCACTTACTTGATCTAGTGATGAACCGAGCACCTATTCAATCGATTATTGCTGTAACTTTCCACTACTTGATTTCGATCGATTAATCAAATTTCTGTTCCTGCTATGATGACCAGAAACCTCAAAAACTGAATCGAGGGTTGATTGATGCTGCAAATGATCGATCTGTCTGAATTAGGGATTATGACCTATACCGTACTGGATCACTCTTTAACGGGCCAACTATTTTGGACTACATCATTTGAAATGGACCTTGTATATATGGCATTATGGATTAAGCCCACTTATTGTTATTAAGAGGTATTATTATTATTATTATTATTATTATTATTATTATTATTATTATTATTATTATTATTATTATTATTATTATTATTATTAGTATTATTAGTATTATTAGTATTAGTATTAGTATTACTATTATTATTTTTATTAATATTAACATTACTATTAAAACAAGTATTATTAATATTATTGATATTAATATTATTATTACAAAGATCATTAATATTATTAATGTTATCATTATTAGAAAAATTACCGTTTTTTATTAAAAGTAACATTATTATTAAAATTATCAATTATTATTAAAATTAGTATTATTATAATTATTATCTTACCAAACAAATGGTATTTTTATAAAAATATACTTATTATATATATATATATATATATATATATATATATATATATATATCATATTACATACTAATATTTATAAAAACTAAAATGTTATTATTATTATTCAAGTTATATATAATATATAAATATATTTTAATATAATCATATGTATAAATTTTTAATACATTATATATATTTTAATTAAAACACTTTAATTTGAATCTAGTATATAAATATTAAGTAATTATTTAAAATACAAAAAAATGATATAATTGAATTATATATTAATAAATATTAATATGTAAACTTGTCTAAATATTATTATATGTTTTAATACATATAACTGATATAGGTTCGTGAATCCGAGGCCAACCCTGCATTGTTCAGTTTCGTCGTATGAATATTTTTACTACAAAATATTGGATTGTGAGTTTCATTTGCCTTTTTACCCTTTATATTTTTGGGCTGAGAATACATGCGCTGCTTTTATAACTGTTTTACGAAATGGACACAAGTAATCGAAACTACATTATATGGTTGAATTATCGAAATTGAATATGCCCCTTTTTATTAAGTCTGGTAATCTAAGAATTAGGGAACAGACACCCTAATTGACGCGAACTCTAAAGATAGATCTATCGGGCCTAACAAGCCCCATCCAAAGTACCGGATGCTTTAATACTTCGAAATTTATATCATGTCTCAAGGAGGATCCCGGAATGTTGGGGATATTCTTATATGCATATTGTGAATGTCGGTTACCAGGTGTTCAATCCATATGAATGATATTTTTGTCTCTATGCATGGGACGTATGTTTATGAGAAATGGAAATATGAAAATCCTGTGGTCTATTAAAATGATGGAAATGTTTATTTATGTTAAACTAATGAACTCACCAACCTTTTGGTTGACACTTGAAAGCATGTTTATTCTCAGGTACGAAAGAAATCTTACGCTGTGCATTTGCTCATATTAGAGATATTACTTGGAGTCGTACATGACATATTTCAAAAGACGTTGCATTCGAGTCTTTGAGTTTATCAAGATTATTATTAAGTCAATTATATTTGAATATATTATGAAATGCTATACATGCCTGCCAACTGTCGATGTAACGAAAGTTTGTCTTTTAAAAACGAATGCAATGTTTGTAAAATGTATCATATAGAGGTCAATTACCTCGCGATGTAATCAACTGTTGTGAATCATTTGTAATCGATATGGACTTCGTCCGGATAGATTAGGACGGGTCCTTTCAGTTGGTATCAGAGCGGTGGTCTTAGCAAACCAGGTCTTGCATTAGTATGTCTAGCTGATAGTTGTTAGGATGCATTAGTGAGTCTGGACTTCGACCGTGTCTGCATGTCAAAAGTTTTGCTTATCATTTCGTGTCGAAAATTACTTGTTTATCATCCTTAAAGTCTAGACACGTCTTACTGCCGCTATTGCATAGACAGTGTATAGATAAATTCATATCTTAGCATATCTGTTGTTGTTACTTTGCCTGACAGCTTCCGTAGATTCCTCCGTAACTTATGGGATTTTAGTATTATATATGCATATGTAAATTATGTATTGCAAGGTACTAATCTACATCCTATAATATATTTCTTATCGAAAATTCTTCATCTGATTGTACGGGATGAATCCTTCAACCAGTTCGAGTCCCTCAAATTCCGATAGCTATTCCGATAGTTATTCCGACAGCTATTCCGACGTGGACGTTCACCTAAGCTCCGAAAGCAGCGTCACCAGAATGAATCAACCAACCAACCATCCCCAATTCATATGATGAGTTCGTAGTCGACTTAATTAATGGAGACGAGAAGAAGGCAATCATTTCCATCAACCAAATTCACCTCTTAGTGAAGAACCTGAAGCACTTACCGACGAACCACGTCGAAACACCATTTTCACCCTCATTTCCCGAATATCTCACCACGATTATATTCTATCTAAAATTCTAAACCTTATTCATCCACTCGTACCGACCGACAATCATCCCGGAATAATAGAAGAAGTCAACGAACTTCGCGCTCGAGTAATCAATCTGGAGAATATGGTGCAAAAATTACCAGCTTCAACAACATTACCGGCACCAACAGTACCATCAATAACAACACCGGTACCATCAACAACCCATGCCTGACGTCTCATTCTATACCCTGAGTACAATTATCGTTCTACGTATCGTTCTACATCATTTATCTTCGTTCGACATGGCGATTATGTAATCTCTAATGTTTTAGAGATTATATATTCTTGTTCCAACGGTAAATCAAATGAGTTTAATATCATATTGACTCATTAAATCCATGATTACATCTGAAGAAAATATATATGTATATATATTTTCATAAAGATTGTAATTAAAAATTCTTGTGTACAAATTGTTAATGGTGAAAATATTTTAACGGGTAGGTAATACCCGAGGAATATTTAGATTTCACATTAATAAGTTACACTGTACATTCTTCGAATTTGATTCAACGATCATTTACTATCCTATTTACAACCACCGATTTACGTATCCGTTCACCAAAGAATAACTATTTTCATTCAAATTCAATTTCATATTTGGATTTTGATCTATCAGAATCCAACAAGTGGCATAATGAAGAAATAATGGACACAATAAAAATTGATTAGAAACAGACTAATTAACAATATGAAATTTTGTTAAGAAACCACGCTAACAAGATCCTAGCTAACAAGATCTTAGCTAACTGTTAATTCCGTATTACATTTTATTTTATCGCAATTTAATTATCGCAATTTATTTATCGCAGTTTATTTATCGCAATTTATATTCTAGCAATTTTATTTATCGTCATTTAAATTCTGTATTTATTTTACGCACTTTAAATATCGGGACACGTATACAAGGTTTTGACATATCATATCGACGCATTTATATATATTATTTGGAATAATCATAGACACTCTATATGCAGTAATGATCGAGTTCTCTATACAGGGTTGAGGTTGATTCTACAATAATATATATAATTTGAGTTGTGATCGAGTCTGAGACGTATACGGGTCACGACACGTATTAATTAATTCGAATATTGTATATTAAACTATATATGAATTATTGGACTGTTACTGTGGACTATCGACTGTGGACTAATAACATTGGACAATTAAAAGGAATTAAAATATTGATTATAACATATGAAACTAAATATTCTTCAAGTTTGCCACTTGAATTCATCTTAAACTTCATTTGTATCTCGACGATTACAATCTGCGTTCAAATCTTTTATGATTCTTGAAACCTCTCAATTAAGAAACAACTGAGAAGATGAACCAACCGCATTTCATCTATGGAAGAAAAGATTGACGCATATAGTTATGCACCTGAAAACTCTTGGACCCTAAGTAAAAGTTTAACACGTGTCTGTGTTAGCTCCTTTGGCATTGTTATTATCGAAAATAACATTGCAACTCTTTTTCAAATTAGCCAATTTTATCATAGCTTCAACAAATCAACTTCAACTTCCATTCGAATTAGCCTTATTATAACCTCGATATATAAATTTGCCTGTCGTCATCATTACCAGAGAACCATTTATATTTCACCACATTAGCAGTAAAATTACCAGCAACTTCAATGAATTTGGTTTTTCCAAAAAATCATTATATTCATTAAAACCCCATCTTGTATTCATCTATACCCTGTAACAATAATTGTCATACCAATTACCGGGAATCAGCAATCAGTATTTCGAATCTCGTAACATTTCTACATCAATAGTTATATGTATACATATAACAATTATCTCCTAGGATTACGATCTTCAATTCTGAAATTTTGAAAAGGCACCCAGTTACGAATCGATACTCTGAATGTTGGAAAAGCTCAGAAACGTTGGAACCGAAAAACGGATAAAGTTAACCATGAAGGAGACCAAGGACAAATACAAGGACCATACCCTATATTCAAAGAATCCAGATAATTCTGGATCCGTTGAAATCTTTAGAGAATATCTTACTCTGAAGTCATGTTAAAATCTTGCGGAAAATCTTTCTCCATCAACCATCGAACTTAGAAATTCCAAAATATCATCATCAATATCTTCGATATTCCTGAGGATATTTTCATAAATATTCTCGTCCGAAATTATAAACCTCTTCGTGCTTCCTGTGTATCATTATATTGGAAACATTCAATAGAAAATTTAGTACCGAAAAGCAGATTATGCGAAACTATGAAGAAAGCCGTGGACAAATCACAAAGAATAAGTTTGACTTCAAAGAATCCAAATGAATCAATGCCTGCTGAAGTCTTTAGCGAATATATTGCTCCTTACTCTAAACCCTTGCGGATAATAGTTTCCATCATCCTCTGATCTTAGATATTCAAAGATATTATCGTATCATTCATTATAAATATCCTCCATATTTCTGAAGATATTTTCATAACTATTCTTATCTGAAATCATTAATCTCTTCGTGCTATCAGTGTTACATCATATAGAAACTGTTAGTTTCTATATTATGTAAACTTTTGAGCCTAAAATATGAATGTTATTGAAGTAATATTGGGAACTGATGCATGTGTTAGTATAATATAATGACATTTGATCAACGTGATTATATTACAGTAAGTCATGCTAAGTTTCTAATGAGACGTGATGATTCACAGATCATAACGTCATCACGTGCCATGTTACATAACTCTTTCATTCTGCGTAACTTCTGAACATATCAAGAATATATATTCTTGATAATTCTATACTCAGTGATTCTGATAATTTGACAAATCAAATCGTGCTAATACCTTCTTTCTTATTTAGAACATGATGTTTATCCGAAATTCCATACTTACGAATTCTGGACCATTACTCGCTTTACTAGAGGTCGGGAGGATAATAAAAAGACAAAGAGATCCAAAATATAAGAGAAAATATAAAGCCCAATGACAACACCGAAATTACAAACCGTGGATATCAGTACGTATAGCAATATAAAGACACGGGAGGATTATAAATACAATAATCCCTAGAGCATAATAGAAATAAACAGATTCTTCAGGTGGGAGTTGGAAAAGAAGAACGATCATTGCGATAGTTAGAATAAGAACAAGGATCAGAACAGGGTTAAGCATTTACATAAATCTTTTGAATTTGGGAATTGAGTATAGAAGTGGTGAAAATAAATGGAACGGAAAAGGTAAATTTATAAAGGAAATATCAGACGTAGTAATCGGGGCAGATTACCGTATTTAATTAAAGAGATCTTAATTTCCAAAAATCCCGAAGAATCAGATCTTATAGATCTTCAAGATTTTCTTTAAATCCCTTGAATTCCGGAATTCAATCGAGACTACGTCAAAAGTTATGGAAAATCTCCATTTCTTCATCTCGATCTTTTGTGATAGCTTCATTGGTACGCTTCAATTAATCGAATCATTTTATCCATATTACTCAATGATGGTAAAACTCTATTTATCAACTACTATTCATCATGAAAACAATTTTACTGTTAACCATGACCACCTCACTCAAATTTCGGGACGAAATTTCTTTAACGGGTAGGTACTGTAGTGACTCGGAAAATTTTGACTAATTTTAAATCAAACTCTCGAAACGATATTGTATTTTCAACACGATAAGTAAAGTCTGTTATGTTAAGACTCAAAAAGTTTGAATTGATGTCATACGTTCAATTGACTTTCGACCATTCCCGACGATTCACGAACCACTATTTGTAATTAGTTATGCGTGAATATATATATATATATATATATATATATATATATATATATATATATATATATATATATAATAATTGGAAATATAATTCGAAACATTATATGTTGTTGTTATTAAAACGAATTATGAAACATAAAATAAAAATAGGATATTATAATCATTATTATTTACAACATATCTATATATATAAATAAAGTATGAGTATATATATTTTGTGATTTCGAATCTATTTAGTAAACAATAGTAACGCTCATCTGTTATTTGATCGGTATTAAACAAGTAAAAAATATACATATATGATTGTGCAAGTTGAGACACAACCTATTAGAATTAATTGTTTGCCATCATTCATAACAACATCAAAAAAAAAAAAAAAAATTTATTCCACACTTGCTTGTTTCTGTATTATGTCATGAGACCAATCCAACCTCCTTTCGATCACTATTACATTACCACTTGCATTTTTATTTCGATTTCACTGTTTTAAACTATAGATCGATAAATATTATTAATATTATATTACTATTATTACTTTAAAATATAATTATACATAAGCAACCCGTTAGATATAGAAACACATCAACTTTTACTTTTGACAAATGATCAACCTACTTGTACTATTGTTTCCCACTATCATATTTCTTATAGTTTCATCTATGCACATACAAGTTAATACACCAACCACCTCAAATTATAAAGTGATAAGCTGAGCTTTCTTTGAAAATTTGCAATTACTTTTTCATCTCAATTCATTTCACACGTCTTTATTTTAAAGTATATTATAATAATTATTATGATATTATTATTAATAATCTAAGTTTGATTTTTGTGAACTAAATGCCATTATAGGTGATAATGGGTAGTTAAAGTAGTGTTATTATTGAATTACTTTCACTGTCACGAGCATAAAGGATATGTATTATATATGTATCTATAATCAACTATCTATCTATCACACTTCTATTTTTTAAAGAACCCAACCCAAACACCACGATAACCACCCTCACTACAAACCCTCACCAACTTGATTTCCTTCTCTATTTGTCGAGCTACAAACACGCACCACCCTAGTCAACCCCATAACCGATTTGAGCAAACCCAGTTATGATTGCATTCCATGATACCCAACCTCTGTCGACCATGTTTTTCAAACACTTATTTTCCATCTTCTACAAATCCATATTTAACATACATATCTGTCAGAGAGTTAACACTCTTTTCCTTATTACCAAATCGCTATATATATATATATATATATATATATATATATATATATATATATATATATATATATATATATATATATATATATATATATATATATATGCATTGTATGAATAATCACAAGAACACCCCATCATTAAACCATTATCACAAACTGCCATCAAAACCACTTCTAGTTGTAGTCACTACAATCCTGGTACACATACATTATCAACACCCTTTGTTGATCACTCACTTGAAAAACACCACCAGGATGATATAAACATTCGAAAATCACCATTTCCACCTCTTCACTCTTATAACCAAGTACCCGTTTAAACAGTCCACCGTCGACAACCACGATCTACCATCGTCTTTAATCACCTTTAAAACCACCTGGAACAAAACACCACATCTCCAAGCTAGCTCATACACATTATGACTATCATGAGACTACTCTAACACCCACTTAACAACCTTGAGGCCACCACCATCGATCACCCTTAAACTCAGGCTGCTGTACGTGTGTTCTCTACTCCAAACACCCTTCGAAAACCTGCTGCAAAGTCTCTGCTATTTCGTTGCTGCTCCTGCTGCCTGTACCTGTTTCAATCAAACCATGTACATATCAGATTGTCGCTGCTTGTTCATTTTTCTTTGCTAGAATTATTATTATTGTTTCTTGATTGATCGAGTACAATCAAACTGAACACTTTTGTTATTATTATTATTATTATTATTATTATTTTTGTTGTTTTACTCGAACTTGCACCTGATATTGCAGATCCAAGATCACAAAAACCAAGAACTCAGTTACAACTCCACATAAACACTATCAAAACAAACCTGATACACCTATAACTGCTATGTGAATTGTTGTTATTCGAGATCCATTAACACCATTCTAAAACCCCAAACAATCACCACCTGATCAAACCTATTCGATTATATAAATACAATTATCATTTTCATTTTGATATAACAATCAAACACTTACTACTACCATTTGGGTTCGATAAGTGTACTAATCTGTATATGTTTTGACTCACTAATTCAACACCACTAACCCTCAACATCTTTATCGATCCCCATCATCAAACCCACCAAGAACACTATTATTGATTTCTCTAGTTCGATCAAATAAGTATACAGGGCATACAATTAAAAAGATTTAGGAAATTAAGGAAAATAAAGATCGATCACTTACTTGATCTAGTGATGAACCGAGCACCTATTCAATCGATTATTGCTGCAACTTTCCACTACTTGATTTCGATCGATTAATCAAATTTCTATTCCTGTTATGATGACCAGAAACCTCAAAAACTGAATCGAGGGTTGATTGATGCTGCAAATGATCGATCTGTCTGAATTAGGGATTATGACCTATACCGTACTGGATCACTCTTTAACGGGCCAACTATTTTGGACTACATCATTTGAAATGGACCTTGTATATATGGCATTATGGATTAAGCCCACTTATTGTTATTAAGAGGTATTATTATTATTATTATTATTATTATTATTATTATTATTATTATTATTATTATTATTATTATTATTATTGTTATTATTATTATTATTATTATTATTATTATTATTATTATTATTATTGTTATTATTATTAGTATTACTATTATTATTTTTATTAATATTAACATTACTATTAAAACAAGTATTATTAATATTATTGATATTAATATTATTATTACAAAGATCATTAATATTATTAATGTTATCATTATTAGAAAAATTATCGTTTTTATTAAAAGTAACATTATTATTAAAATTATCAATTATTATTAAAATTAGTATTATTATAATTATTATCTTACCAAACAAATGGTATTTTTATAAAAATATACTTATTATATATATATATATATATATATATATATATATATATATATATATATATATCATATTACATACTAATATTTATAAAAACTAAAATGTTATTATTATTCAAGTTATATATAATATATAAATATATTTTAATATAATCATATGTATAAATTTTTAATACATTATATATATTTTAAATAAAACACTTTAATATGAATCTAGTATATAAACTTGTCTAAATATTATTATATGTTTTAATATATATAACTGATATAGGTTCGTGAATCCGAGGCCAACCCTGCATTGTTCAGTTTCGTCGTATGAATATTTTTACTACAAAATATTGGATTGTGAGTTTCATTTGCCTTTTTACCCTTTATATTTTTGGGCCGAGAATACAGGCGCTGCTTTTATAACTGTTTTACGAAATGGACACAAGTAATCGAAACTACATTATATGGTTGAATTATCGAAATCGAATATGCCCCTTTTTATTAAGTCTGGTAATCTAAGAATTAGGGAACAGACACCCTAATTGACGCGAACTCTAAAGATAGATCTATCGGGCCCAACAAGCCCCATCCAAAGTACCGAATGCTTTAGTACTTCGAAATTTATATCATGTTCGAAGGAGGATCCCGGAATGATGGGGATATTCTTATATGCATATTGTGAATGTCGGTTACCAGGTGTTCAATCCATATGAATGATATTTTTGTCTCTATGCATGGGACGTATGTTTATGAGAAATGGAAATATGAAAATCTTGTGGTCTATTAAAATGATGGAAATGTTTATTTATGTTAAACTAATGAACTCACCAACCTTTTGGTTGACACTTGAAAGCATGTTTATTCTCAGGTACGAAAGAAATCTTCCGCTGTATATTTGCTCATATTAGAGATATTACTTGGAGTCGTACATGACATATTTCAAAAGACGTTGCATTCGAGTCTTTGAGTTCATCAAGATTATTATTAAGTCAATTATATTTGGATATATTATGAAATGCTATACATGCCTGCCAACTGCCGATGTAACAAAAGTTTGTCTTTTAAAAACGAATGCAATGTTTGTAAAATGTATCATATAGAGGTCAATTACCTCGCGATATAATCAACTGTTGTGAATCGTTAGTAATCGATATGGACTTCGTCCGGATGGATTAGGACGGGTCCTTTCAATTTTGGTATGTTGGATGACATGAAAACCTTGCATTAACATGATTATTGATTTTGTGATTCTTAGCTAGGGTTTGATAGCTTTTAAAATGAACTTTTGATGCCTTGAATGGGATGAGACATTTTTAGAAAGTGTTTAATTGCAATGTATGTTAAATTACCTTCGAAACGGCATATAATACATGTAAATTGGTTGCCCGAATCATAAAATGCGTTTTACGAACTTGAAACATAAATGATGAACTTTTAACAAACATTCGACGAGGATTTGGTCATTTTAAATGATGTATTTGTTTGATGATAAGTGTTGTAGTGACCCGAACTTTTCCATGTTTATATATATTAATTGAGATTGATATTTACATGATTAAATGTTTCCAACATGTTAAGCAATCAAACTTGTTAAGACTTGATTAATTGAAATATGTTTCATATATACAATTGACCACCCAAGTTGATCGGTGATTCACGAACGTTAAAACTTGTAAAAACTATATGATGACATATATATGGATATATATATATAGTTAACATGATACTATGATAAGAAAACATATCATAAAGTATATTAACAATGAACTACATATGTAAAAACAAGACTACTAACTTAATGATTTTTAAACGAGACATATATGTAACGATTATCGTTGTAAAGACATTTAATGTATATATATCATATTAAGAGATATTCATACATGATAATATCATGATAATATAATAATTTAAAATCTCATTTGATATTATAAACATTGGGTTAACAACATTTAACAAGATCGTTAACCTAAAGGTTTCAAAACAACACTTACATGTAACGACTAACGATGACTTAACGACTCAGTTAAAATGTATATACATGTAGTGTTTTAATATGTATTTATACACTTTTGAAAGACTTCAATACACTTATCAAAATAATTCTACTTAACAAAAATGCTTACAATTACATCCTCGTTCAGTTTCATCAACAATTCTACTCGTATGCACCCGTATTCGTACTCGTACAATACACAGCTTTTAGATGTATGTACTATTGGTATATACACTCCAATGATCAGCTCTTAGCAGCCCATGTGAGTCACCTAACACATGTGGGAACCATCATTTGGCAACTAGCATGAAATATCTCATAAAATTACAAAAATATGAGTAATCATTCATGACTTATTTACATGAAAACAAAATTACATATCCTTTATATCTAATCCATACACCAACGACCAAAAACACCTACAAACACTTTCATTCTTCAATTTTCTTCATCTAATTGATCTCTCTCAAGTTCTATCTTCAAGTTCTAAGTGTTCTTCATAAATTCCAAAAGTTCTAGTTTCATAAAATCAAGAATACTTTCAAGTTTGCTAGCTCACTTCCAATCTTGTAAGGTGATCATCCAACCTCAAGAAATCTTTGTTTCTTACAGTAGGTTATCATTCTAATACAAGGTAATAATCATATTCAAACTTTGGTTCAATTTCTATAACTATAACAATCTTATTTCAAGTGATGATCTTACTTGAACTTGTTTTCGTGTCATGATTCTGCTTCAAGAACTTCGAGCCATCCTAGGATCCATTGAAGCTAGATCCATTTTTCTCTTTTCCAGTAGGTTTATCCAAGGAACTTAAGGTAGTAATGATGTTCATAACATCATTCGATTCATACATATAAAGCTATCTTATTCGAAGGTTTAAACTTGTAATCACTAGAACATAGTTTAGTTAATTCTAAACTTGTTCGCAAACAAAAGTTAATCCTTCTAACTTGACTTTTAAAATCAAATAAACACATGTTCTATATCTATATGATATGCTAACTTAATGATTTAAAACCTGGAAACACGAAAAACACCGTAAAACCGGATTTACGCCGTCGTAGTAACACCGCGGGCTGTTTTGGGTTAGTTAATTAAAAACTATGATAAACTTTGATTTAAAAGTTGTTATTCTGAGAAAATGATTTTTATTATGAACATGAAACTATATCCAAAAATTATGGTTAAACTCAAAGTGGAAGTATGTTTTCTAAAATGATCATCTAGACGTCGTTCTTTCGACTGAAATGACTACCTTTACAAAAACGACTTGTAACTTATTTTTCCGACTATAAACCTATACTTTTTCTGTTTAGATTCATAAAATAGAGTTCAATATGAAATCATAGCAATTTGATTCACTCAAAACGGATTTAAAATGAAGAAGTTATGGGTAAAACAAGATTGGATAATTTTTCTCATTTTAACTACGTGAAAATTGGTAACAAATCTATTCCAACCATAACTTAGTCAACTTGTATTGTATATTATGTAATCTTGAGATACCATAGACACGTATACAATGTTTCGACCTATCATGTCGACACATCTATATATATTTCGGAACAACCATAGACACTCTATATGTGAATGTTGGAGTTAGCTATACAGGGTTGAGGTTGATTCCAAAATATATATAGTTTGAGTTGTGATCAATACTGAGATACGTATACACTGGGTCGTGGATTGATTTAAGATAATATTTATCGATTTATTTCTGTACATCTAACTGTGGACAACTAGTTATAGGTTACTAACGAGGACAGCTGACTTAATAAACTTAAAACATCAAAATATATTAAAAGTGTTGTAAATATATTTTGAACATACTTTAATATATATGTATATATTGTTATAGGTTCGTGAATCAACCAGTGGCCAAGTCTTACTTCCCGACGAAGTAAAAATCTGTGAAAGTGAGTTATAGTCCCACTTTTAAAATCTAATATTTTTGGGATGAGAATACATGCAGGTTTTATAAATGATTTACAAAATAGACACAAGTACGTGAAACTACATTCTATGGTTGAATTATCGAAATCGAATATGCCCCTTTTTATTAAGTCTGGTAATCTAAGAATTAGGGAACAGACACCCTAATTGACGCGAATCCTAAAGATAGATCTATTGGGCCTAACAAACCCCATCCAAAGTACCGGATGCTTTAGTACTTCGAAATTTATATCATATCCGAAGGGTGTCCCGGAATGATGGGGATATTCTTATATATGCATCTTGTTATTGTCGGTTACCAGGTGTTCACCATATGAATGATTTTTATCTCTATGTATGGGATGTGTATTGAAATATGAAATCTTGTGGTCTATTGTTACGATTTGATATATATAGGTTAAACCTATAACTCACCAACATTTTTGTTGACGTTTAAAGCATGTTTATTCTCAGGTGAATATTAAGAGCTTCCGCTGTTGCATACTAAAATAAGGACAAGATTTGGAGTCCATGTTTGTATGATATTGTGTAAAAACTGCATTCAAGAAACTGATTTCGATGTAACATATTTGTATTGTAAACCATTATGTAATGGTCGTGTGTAAACAGGATATTTTAGATTATCATTATTTGATAATCTACGTAAAGCTTTTTAAACCTTTATTTATGAAATAAAGGTTATGGTTTGTTTTAAAAATGAATGCAGTCTTTGAAAAACGTCTCATATAGAGGTCAAAACCTCGCAACGAAATCAATTAATATGGAACGTTTTTAATCAATAAGAACGGGACATTTCAGTTGGTATCCGAGCGTTGGTCTTAGAGAACCAGAAAATTTGCATTAGTGTGTCTTATCGAGTTTGTTAGGATGCATTAGTGAGTCTGGACTTCGACCGTGTTTTCTTTAAAAATGATTGCTTAACATTTTTGTTGGAAACTATATATTTTTAACATATGAATATTATGTGATATATTAATCTCTTAACGTGTTTGATATTATGTGATAGATGTCTACCTCTAGAACAAGTCCCATTGACTCACCTAATAATAATGAAGAGTCAAATGTAAATTGGAATGATTTGTGGACTGATTCACAAGTTCCCGAAGAGGAACCGGAAGAAGAGTCGGAACCGGAAGAAGAATCGGAACCGGAAGAAGAATCGGAACCGGATGAAGAAATAGAACCGGTGGGGGAAATAATAAAACGGTTAAGTAAAAGAAAATCCTCAACCAACCGACCAAAGTTAATTATGGTCAATGGTGTTTCCGCCAAGGAAGCAAAATATTGGGAGGATTACCAATTCTCCGATGAATCGGATTCCGACGAGAATTCCGATGATGTTATAGAAATTACCCCAACTGAATTTAAAAAGGCAAAAGAAAATAATAAGGGAAAGGGCATAAAAATAGAGAAATCTAATTCCAACCCCGATGAACTTTATATGTATCGTCAACCCCCGAAGTCCTTAAGTTGTAACAATGACCCGGAAACCTCTAAACCACCAGGTTTTTCTAAACCAATGTGGACAACGACGGCTCGTATTAGGGGAACATCATATATCCCTAGAAACTTGGCAAAACGAACCAAAACCGAAGAAGAAGAAACGAGCGAGTCGGAATAAGATAGTTGTATTCGTGTGGTGTAATATATGTAATATAGTGTTCTTATGCTTTATGATATATGTAAAAATTGCTTGTATTAATAAGTTTTTTTTTTTTATGAAACTAACTCTTGTCTATTTTACAGTTTAAAAACACAAAATGGATAGACAACCCAATATTTTAAGAGACCTACCCGGAGACATGATTGATGAAATCTTGTCTAGAGTCGGCCAGAATTCTTCGGCACAACTATTTAAGGCGAGATCAGTTTGTAAGACATTCGAAGAACGTTCCAAGAATGTCTTGGTTTATAAGAGACTTTCGTTTGAAAGATGGGGGATATCACATTGGGAAACCCATAAGTTACGATGTGTTTACTTTGACGCATATATTACGGGGAACCCAAATGCTATTTTACGCAACGGGTTAAGAAATTATTTTGACTCAATATATCCGAATATTGGACTTCGTGATTTAGAAAAAGCGGCTAACATGCAACATAAAGAAGCATGTTATGCTTACGGATTAGTATTGTTCGCTTCTCACCAAAGTGAGAACAAGAACATCGGGCTACAACTATTAAACAAAACGTTTCCACAAGTGACGGAGTCGGTAATTGGGGTAAGAAATGAGGTTTTTAGATTATTACGGGACTGTTGGACATTACGTAACCCTCGTCCCTTTGATGACGTTACAACACGCTGTCTTATCAACGGCCATAACGGTTATGTTGCACAAGACCAAGGATGGGAAGTGGTCCTAGTAAAACCAGAATGCATGACTTGTTTCTGGACGTATGAATTACGTGTCTTTATTGCCTTTGCCGAACGACTTGTGTACTAGCTAGAATTGTCTTCACAACTATCTTGTATCAAAGTTATTGTGTGCTATATTTCATGCTTTATGTAAAATAAGCGGTATTGTAAGTTTGTAAAATATTGTATAAAAGTTTGAACGCGAAATATTATTACAATCAGTTTTTCATATAGAATTGTAGTAGTTGAATTGTATATTAGCTACTAAGTATGAACTTAACGGGTAGGTACTACCCGAATTTAAACTTATAAAACGCTAATATGAAGAAAAAGCTTTTATAAATGAGTTCATATTATGCTACGAAATACTATTAACTACTCTTAATATTCTGTATGATTAACTTGTTCCATTTAACTATTTTGAAGGAAATGGCACCGACTACTCGACACACCGTGAATATGAATGAAGAGGAATTCCGTACTTTTCTAGCTTCAAACATAGCCGCAGTACAGGCTGCGCTACATACCAACAATAACCTTGGATCTAGCAGTACAGGAAATCGTGTAGGATGCACCTACAAAGAATTCACTGCCTGCAAACCTTTGGAATTTGATGGAACCGAAGGACCGATCGGATTGAAACGGTGGACCGAGAAGGTTGAATCGGTGTTTGCCATAAGTAAGTGTACTGAAGAGGACAAAGTGAAGTACGCTACGCATACCTTCACAGGTTCTGCGTTAACATGGTGGAATACCTATCTAGAGCAAGTGGGACAAGATGATGCGTACGCACTACCGTGGTCAGCATTCAAGCACTTGATGAACGAGAAGTACCGTCCTAGAACCGAGGTCAATAAGCTCAAGACAGAACTTAGAGGGTTACGAACCCAAGGATTTGATATTACCACGTACGAAAGACGATTCACAGAATTGTGCCTATTGTGTCCGGGAGCATTCGAAGATGAGGAAGAGAAGATCGACGCGTTTGTGAAAGGATTACCGGAAAGAATCCAAGAAGATATAAGTTCACACGAGCCCGCCTCCATACAACAGGCATGTAGAATGGCTCACAAACTAGTGAACCAGATTGAAGAAAGAATTAAAGAACAGACTGCTGAAGAGGCCAATGTGAAGCAAGTCAAAAGAAAGTGGGAGGAAAACGGTGATAAGAATCACCAATACAACAACAACAGCAATTACAACAATAATCGCAACAATTATCCCAACAATCGCAACATCAATCGCAACTACAACAAACGGCCCAACAACAACAACAACAACAACAACAACTACAACAATCATCCCAACAACAATAATAACCGCAACAACAACAACAATCAGAAGCAGCTATGCCAAAGGTGTGAAAAGAATCACTCGGGGTTCTGCACCAAATTTTGCAACAAGTGTAAAAGAAATGGTCATAGCGCGGCGAAGTGTGAGGTCTACGGACCAGGGGTTAATAGAACGAAAGGAACAAATGGTGTCAGAACGAGTAATGGCGGAGCAAGTAGTGTCGGAGCAAGTTATGCCAATGTAGTTTGTTATAAATGTGGAAAACCAGGCCACATTATTAGAAATTGCCCGAACCAGGAGAACACGAATGGACAAGGCCATGGAAGAGTTTTCAATATTAATGCGGTAGAGGCACAGGAAGACCCGGAGCTTGTTACGGGTACGTTTCTTATTGACAATAAATCTGCTTACGTTTTATTTGATTCGGGTGCGGATAGAAGCTATATGAGTAGAGATTTTTGTGCTAAATTAAGTTGTCCATTGACGCCTTTGGATAGTAAATTTTTACTCGAATTAGCAAATGGTAAATTAATTTCAGCAGATAATATATGTCGGAATCGAGAAATTAAACTGGTTAGCGAAACATTTAAGATTGATTTGATACCAGTAGAGTTAGGGAGTTTTGATGTGATAATCGGTATGGACTGGTTGAAAGAAGTGAAAGCGGAGATCGTTTGTTACAAAAATGCAATTCGCATTATACGAGAAAAAGGAAAACCCTTAATGGTGTACGGAGAAAAGGGCAACACGAAGCTACATCTTATTAGTAATTTGAAGGCACAAAAACTAATAAGAAAAGGTTGCTATGCTGTTCTAGCACACGTCGAGAAAGTACAAACTGAAGAAAAGAGCATCAATGATGTTCCCATTGCAAAAGAATTTCCCGATGTATTTCCGAAAGAATTACCGGGATTACCCCCACATCGATCCGTTGAATTTCAAATAGATCTTGTACCAGGAGCTGCACCAATAGCTCGTGCTCCTTACAGACTCGCACCCAGTGAGATGAAAGAACTGCAAAGCCAATTACAAGAACTTTTAGAGCGTGGTTTCATTCGACCAAGCACATCACCGTGGGGAGCTCCTGTTTTGTTTGTCAAGAAGAAAGATGGTACATTCAGGTTGTGTATCGACTACCGAGAGTTGAACAAACTTACCATCAAGAACCGCTACCCACTACCGAGAATCGACGACTTATTTGATCAACTACAAGGCTCGTCTGTTTATTCAAAGATTGACTTACGTTCCGGGTATCATCAAATGCGGGTGAAAGAAGATGATATTCCAAAGACTGCTTTCAGAACACGTTACGGTCATTACGAGTTTATGGTCATGCCGTTTGGTTTAACTAATGCACCAGCTGTGTTCATGGACCTTATGAACCGAGTGTGTGGACCATACCTTGACAAGTTTGTCATTGTTTTCATTGATGACATACTTATTTACTCAAAGAATGACCAAGAACACGGTGAACATTTGAGAAAGGTGTTAGAAGTATTGAGGAAGGAAGAATTGTACGCTAAGTTTTCAAAGTGTGCATTTTGGTTGGAAGAAGTTCAATTCCTCGGTCACATAGTGAACAAAGAAGGTATTAAGGTGGATCCGGCAAAGATAGAAACTGTTGAAAAGTGGGAAACCCCGAAAACTCCGAAACACATACGCCAGTTTTTAGGACTAGCTGGTTACTACAGAAGGTTCATCCAAGACTTTTCCAGAATAGCAAAACCCTTGACTGCATTAACGCATAAAGGGAAGAAATTTGAATGGAATGATGAACAAGAGAAAGCGTTTCAGTTATTGAAGAAAAAGCTAACTACGGCACCTATATTGTCATTGCCTGAAGGGAATGATGATTTTGTGATTTATTGTGATGCATCAAAGCAAGGTCTCGGTTGTGTATTAATGCAACGAACGAAGGTGATTGCTTATGCGTCTAGACAATTGAAGATTCACGAACAAAATTATACGACGCATGATTTGGAATTAGGCGCGGTTGTTTTTGCATTAAAGACTTGGAGGCACTACTTATATGGGGTCAAAAGTATTATATATACCGACCACAAAAGTCTTCAACACATATTTAATCAGAAACAACTGAATATGAGGCAGCGTAGGTGGATTGAATTATTGAATGATTACGACTTTGAGATTCGTTACCACCCGGGGAAGGCAAATGTGGTAGCCGATGCCTTGAGCAGGAAGGACAGAGAACCCATTCGAGTAAAATCTATGAATATAATGATTCATAATAACATTACTACTCAAATAAAGGAGGCGCAACAAGGAGTTTTAAAAGAGGGAAATTTAAAGGATGAAATACCCAAAGGATCGGAGAAGCATCTTAATATTCGGGGAGACGGAACCCGGTATAGGGCTGAAAGGATTTGGGTACCAAAATTTGGAGATATGAGAGAAATGGTACTTAGAGAAGCTCATAAAACCAGATACTCAATACATCCTGGAACGGGGAAGATGTACAAGGATCTTAAGAAACATTTTTGGTGGCCGGGTATGAAAGCCGATGTTGCTAAATACGTAGGAGAATGTTTGACGTGTTCTAAGGTCAAAGCTGAGCATCAGAAACCATCAGGTCTACTTCAACAACCCGAAATCCCGGAATGGAAATGGGAAAACATTACCATGGATTTCATCACTAAATTGCCAAGGACTGCAAGTGGTTTTGATACTATTTGGGTAATAGTTGATCGTCTCACCAAATCAGCACACTTCCTACCAATAAGAGAAGATGACAAGATGGAGAAGTTAGCACGACTGTATTTGAAGGAAGTCATCTCCAGACATGGAATACCAATCTCTATTATCTCTGATAGGGATGGCAGATTTATTTCAAGATTCTGGCAAACATTACAGCAAGCATTAGGAACTCGTCTAGACATGAGTACTGCCTATCATCCACAAACTGATGGGCAGAGCGAAAGGACGATACAAACGCTTGAAGACATGCTACGAGCATGTGTTATTGATTTCGGAAACGGTTGGGATCGACATCTACCGTTAGCAGAATTTTCCTACAACAACAGCTACCATTCAAGCATTGAGATGGCGCCGTTTGAAGCACTTTATGGTAGAAAGTGCAGGTCTCCGATTTGTTGGAGTGAAGTGGGGGATAGACAGATTACGGGTCCAGAGATTATACAAGAAACTACCGAGAAGATCATCCAAATTCAACAACGGTTGAAAACCGCCCAAAGTCGACAAAAGAGCTACACTGACATTAAAAGAAAAGATATAGAATTTGAAATTGGAGAGATGGTCATGCTTAAAGTTGCACCTTGGAAAGGCGTTGTTCGATTTGGTAAACGAGGGAAATTAAATCCAAGGTATATTGGACCATTCACGATTATTGATCGTGTCGGACCAGTAGCTTACCGACTAGAGTTACCTCAACAACTCGCGGCTGTACATAACACTTTCCACGTCTCGAATTTAAAGAAATGTTTTGCTAAAGAAGATCTCACTATTCCGTTAGATGAAATCCAAATCAACGAAAAACTTCAATTCATCGAAGAACCCGTCGAAATAATGGATCGTGAGGTTAAAAGACTTAAGCAAAACAAGATACCAATTGTTAAGGTTCGATGGAATGCTCGTAGAGGACCCGAGTTCACCTGGGAGCGTGAAGATCAGATGAAGAAGAAATACCCGCATCTATTTCCAGAAGATTCGTCAACACCTTCAACAGCTTAAAATTTCGGGACGAAATTTATTTAACGGGTAGGTACTGTAGTGACCCGAACTTTTCCATGTTTATATATATTAATTGAGATTGATATTTACATGATTAAATGTTTCCAACATGTTAAGCAATCAAACTTGTTAAGACTTGATTAATTGAAATATGTTTCATATATACAATTGACCACCCAAGTTGATCGGTGATTCACGAACGTTAAAACTTGTAAAAACTATATGATGACATATATATGGATATATATATATAGTTAACATGATACTATGATAAGAAAACATATCATAAAGTATATTAACAATGAACTACATATGTAAAAACAAGACTACTAACTTAATGATTTTTAAACGAGACATATATGTAACGATTATCGTTGTAAAGACATTTAATGTATATATATCATATTAAGAGATATTCATACATGATAATATCATGATAATATAATAATTTAAAATCTCATTTGATATTATAAACATTGGGTTAACAACATTTAACAAGATCGTTAACCTAAAGGTTTCAAAACAACACTTACATGTAACGACTAACGATGACTTAACGACTCAGTTAAAATGTATATACATGTAGTGTTTTAATATGTATTTATACACTTTTGAAAGACTTCAATACACTTATCAAAATAATTCTACTTAACAAAAATGCTTACAATTACATCCTCGTTCAGTTTCATCAACAATTCTACTCGTATGCACCCGTATTCGTACTCGTACAATACACAGCTTTTAGATGTATGTACTATTGGTATATACACTCCAATGATCAGCTCTTAGCAGCCCATGTGAGTCACCTAACACATGTGGGAACCATCATTTGGCAACTAGCATGAAATATCTCATAAAATTACAAAAATATGAGTAATCATTCATGACTTATTTACATGAAAACAAAATTACATATCCTTTATATCTAATCCATACACCAACGACCAAAAACACCTACAAACACTTTCATTCTTCAATTTTCTTCATCTAATTGATCTCTCTCAAGTTCTATCTTCAAGTTCTAAGTGTTCTTCATAAATTCCAAAAGTTCTAGTTTCATAAAATCAAGAATACTTTCAAGTTTGCTAGCTCACTTCCAATCTTGTAAGGTGATCATCCAACCTCAAGAAATCTTTGTTTCTTACAGTAGGTTATCATTCTAATACAAGGTAATAATCATATTCAAACTTTGGTTCAATTTCTATAACTATAACAATCTTATTTCAAGTGATGATCTTACTTGAACTTGTTTTCGTGTCATGATTCTGCTTCAAGAACTTCGAGCCATCCTAGGATCCATTGAAGCTAGATCCATTTTTCTCTTTTCCAGTAGGTTTATCCAAGGAACTTAAGGTAGTAATGATGTTCATAACATCATTCGATTCATACATATAAAGCTATCTTATTCGAAGGTTTAAACTTGTAATCACTAGAACATAGTTTAGTTAATTCTAAACTTGTTCGCAAACAAAAGTTAATCCTTCTAACTTGACTTTTAAAATCAAATAAACACATGTTCTATATCTATATGATATGCTAACTTAATGATTTAAAACCTGGAAACACGAAAAACACCGTAAAACCGGATTTACGCCGTCGTAGTAACACCGCGGGCTGTTTTGGGTTAGTTAATTAAAAACTATGATAAACTTTGATTTAAAAGTTGTTATTCTGAGAAAATGATTTTTATTATGAACATGAAACTATATCCAAAAATTATGGTTAAACTCAAAGTGGAAGTATGTTTTCTAAAATGATCATCTAGACGTCGTTCTTTCGACTGAAATGACTACCTTTACAAAAACGACTTGTAACTTATTTTTCCGACTATAAACCTATACTTTTTCTGTTTAGATTCATAAAATAGAGTTCAATATGAAATCATAGCAATTTGATTCACTCAAAACGGATTTAAAATGAAGAAGTTATGGGTAAAACAAGATTGGATAATTTTTCTCATTTTAACTACGTGAAAATTGGTAACAAATCTATTCCAACCATAACTTAGTCAACTTGTATTGTATATTATGTAATCTTGAGATACCATAGACACGTATACAATGTTTCGACCTATCATGTCGACACATCTATATATATTTCGGAACAACCATAGACACTCTATATGTGAATGTTGGAGTTAGCTATACAGGGTTGAGGTTGATTCCAAAATATATATAGTTTGAGTTGTGATCAATACTGAGATACGTATACACTGGGTCGTGGATTGATTTAAGATAATATTTATCGATTTATTTCTGTACATCTAACTGTGGACAACTAGTTATAGGTTACTAACGAGGACAGCTGACTTAATAAACTTAAAACATCAAAATATATTAAAAGTGTTGTAAATATATTTTGAACATACTTTAATATATATGTATATATTGTTATAGGTTCGTGAATCAACCAGTGGCCAAGTCTTACTTCCCGACGAAGTAAAAATCTGTGAAAGTGAGTTATAGTCCCACTTTTAAAATCTAATATTTTTGGGATGAGAATACATGCAGGTTTTATAAATGATTTACAAAATAGACACAAGTACGTGAAACTACATTCTATGGTTGAATTATCGAAATCGAATATGCCCCTTTTTATTAAGTCTGGTAATCTAAGAATTAGGGAACAGACACCCTAATTGACGCGAATCCTAAAGATAGATCTATTGGGCCTAACAAACCCCATCCAAAGTACCGGATGCTTTAGTACTTCGAAATTTATATCATATCCGAAGGGTGTCCCGGAATGATGGGGATATTCTTATATATGCATCTTGTTATTGTCGGTTACCAGGTGTTCACCATATGAATGATTTTTATCTCTATGTATGGGATGTGTATTGAAATATGAAATCTTGTGGTCTATTGTTACGATTTGATATATATAGGTTAAACCTATAACTCACCAACATTTTTGTTGACGTTTAAAGCATGTTTATTCTCAGGTGAATATTAAGAGCTTCCGCTGTTGCATACTAAAATAAGGACAAGATTTGGAGTCCATGTTTGTATGATATTGTGTAAAAACTGCATTCAAGAAACTGATTTCGATGTAACATATTTGTATTGTAAACCATTATGTAATGGTCGTGTGTAAACAGGATATTTTAGATTATCATTATTTGATAATCTACGTAAAGCTTTTTAAACCTTTATTTATGAAATAAAGGTTATGGTTTGTTTTAAAAATGAATGCAGTCTTTGAAAAACGTCTCATATAGAGGTCAAAACCTCGCAACGAAATCAATTAATATGGAACGTTTTTAATCAATAAGAACGGGACATTTCAAGTGTTTAGTTGTATTCCTCGTCAAAATACCTTTCAACGATATAAGATACGTGTCTTGAGTGTTTTCGGTTCATAAGTTGTGTTTGAAATGAGTTTGGTTCGAGACTTGTCAAATTTCAGCTTCAGCAACCTGTAGTTCATTGGGACGCTGTCCTGGCTTTCACATCTGGACGCCATCTAGCCTATTTGTGTCATGACCCATCCTAATCCATCTGGACGAATACATTACATTTGGTTACATCGTGAGGTACTTGACCTCTATATGATACATTTTACAAACATTGCATTTGTTTTTAAAAGACAAACTTTCATTACATTGAAAGGTGACGGCATGCATACCATTTCATAATATATCCAACTATAATTGACTTAATAACAATCTTGATGAATTCAACGACTCGAATGCAACGTCTTTTGAAATATATCATGAATGACTCCAAGTAATGTCTCTAAAATGAGCAAATGCACAGCGGAAGATTTCTTTCATACCTGAGAATAAACATGCTTTAAAGTGTCAACCAAAAGGTTGGTGAGTTCATTAGTTTAACATAAATATTCATTTCCATCATTTTAATAGACCACAAGATTTTCATTTTCATTTCTCATAAATAAACGTCCCATGCATAGAGACAAAAATAATTCATATGGTGAACATCTGGTAACCGACATTAACAAGATGCATATAGAATATCCCCATCATTCCGGGACACCCATCGGACATGATAAAATCGAAGTACTAAAGCATTCCAAATTCCAGAATGGGGCTTGTTGGGCCCGATAGATCTATCTTTAGGATTCGCGTCAATTTGGGGGTCTGTTCCCAAATTCTTAGGCTACCAAGCTAAAAAGGGGCATATTCAGCTTCGATCATTCACCCATATAATGTAGTTTCAATTACTTGTGTCTGTTTCGTAAAACATTTATAAAAACTGCGCATGTATTCTCAGCCCAAAAATATAAAGGGTAAAAAGGCAAATGAAACTCACCTAATGTATTTTGTAGTAAAAATACATATGACGATATTGAACAATGCAAGATTGGCCTCGGATTCACGAACCTATATCATTTATTTATATATCAAATAATATTAACACATATAATAATAGCGAATAGTATATATTTTATAACCTATTAAGATTTATATCTTTATAATATATTTATAATAATATTTTTCATATATATATATATATATATATATATATATATATATATATGTATATATAAGTTGTACGTATAGTAATAGAGTTAATAATAATATAAGAGTCATATTTTATAACGATAATGATAATAATAATTCTTATAGTAATAATGATAATACTTAATAATAATCTTAATAATAATAATAATGATAAAAATGGTAAAAGTAGTAATGATAATAATAATGATAGTTTTTACTAATAATAAAAAATAGTAATTAATAATAATAATAATAATTTTTTTAATAATTTTAATAATTTTAATAATGATAATAATAATAATAATAACCATAATAACTATACTAATAAAAGTTTACTAATAATGATAATAATAGTGATAATAATATTTATATTAATAATGTTAATGATAATGATATTAATATTAATGATGATATTTACAAAAATCATAATATTTATAATAATCTTAATAATAATAATGTTAATGATAAAGTAATAATAATAATACTAAGTGATAATAATAACTAGTTATGATAGTAATATTATTAATAACAATGTTAATAATAATTATAATTACTATAATCATAATAATAATAATAAGTGATAAATAATAATAATAATAATAATTTTTGGTAATCAAATATACCTTCCAAAGCTTTCTTAAAAAAAAATTGCCCTATACAAGGCTCGAACCCGCGACCTCTCGCTTAACACACAACCTCCTTAACCAATGGACTGAACTTTCGTTTTTGAGAATTAAAGCCCACGTATAATATTTAATACGTTGATACTTGAAGCCCAAAGCAAAATGACGAGCCCAACTAAAATAGAAACACGGCCCAAGATGCAACCTTAATAGTCCATTAACAATTCGTGCCTTCAGTAGGTTAATCGTGACAGGAAAACACAAGGTGAGGTCTTCGGTTTATCAATCAATCATCAAAATCGACATTTTCTCATCATCATCTTTTATTCATTATCTATCCTAATCATGTATCATCAAATAATCATCATCATATACGTTTCATCTCTCTTTTCATATTACTTGTTCGATCAAAACAGGAATTAACAGAACATAAAGTAGCTACAACAGTACAACGAATATAGCAGTGGTTACAGGTGGGTTCGAGGGTAATGCACTATTCATCATCTTCTTCGTTGTGTATCAGGTTTGTGTTATTAGCGATTTCTGTGAAACTACAACTAGAATTAAAAGGATTTTGGTTTTTGTGATCCTGGGGTCTGCAGTAGCAAGGTACAAGTTCGAATAATAAGTAAAAAAAATATGGTGTTCGGTTTGATTGTACTCGATCAAGAAAAACAACAAACAACAAAAGTTCTAACCAGGATTATGAACAAGCAGTAATCATTTAATGTGCCTTTGGGCTGATCGAAGCAGTTACAAGCAGTAGGAGCAGCAACGAGTAGCAGACTTTGCAGCAGGTTCTCGAAAAGTTTTTGAAGTCGAGAACATGCGTATAACAGTATGAGTTTAAAAGTGATCGGACCAGTGGTGTTGATATAAAGGGTGTGGTGATGATTCATTATGGCTTGAGGTTTTCACGAAGAAATTAAGTGAAGAAAAGTGGTGGTTCGAGTGGTATAAGACGCAGCAGCAGAAACAATAACGGAGGGAATAAAAATGGTTATGGTGGTTGTTTGGTTGAGACAGAAACAGAAAACCATCGGAGTTGAAACAGAAAAATAGTCATGGAGTAGCAATAATTTAAATGGGTTATTTGTTCGTGGTTTAGTAGATGATGGGTGAAGATCGATCAATAAAAGAAAAGCGTTGGTTAATGGGTCTGTGGTGGTTTACATGAGGATCGAGGTGGTATAAGGTGGTGACGGTTTCATGGTTGTCCGAATAGAAACAAGAAAAACAGAAATAAAATATAGGTGTAGCAGCGATTTTGTTTATGGATTTTTCAATGGTGGTTGTCATGAGGGTTGTAGGGTGGTGTATGGTGGTTTACGATGGAGTGGGGTGGAAGCTCGATTGGAAGCAGGAAGAAGGGAAGATGGTGATTGTCCATGGTTTGTAGTTAGATATCATATATATGGTTATATGTATATATGGATAAGAGATTGAATAAAGAAACAAAACATATACAGTAAATCTTGATATAATTCACATTCACGGATCAATTAGCTATTACATTCTGCAGACAGTTTTCGCGGATATTATTTCACGTCCATTGCTAAACAGTTAAAATATAAAATTGTTCCTAAAAATCACAAATTTTTAATTTAAGACCATTTATATATTCTGGTCATTAACTGTTTAAAACCTGATCAAAAAGGTTCGTCAATTATTTATTTTCTGTTCCAATTTATATGTACGGAGTACTAATATTTAAACTTAAAAATGTAAAAATATTTTTAACAAATCTAAAATCTTCGTAATCAATTTACAGTCCAACTTTTATCTTAATCTTTCATATATATATATATATATATATATATATATATATATATATATATATATATATATATATATATATATATATATATATATTTATTAGATCTATATGAACACTAACGAAATGTCAATCGAGTATCACAATTGTTTATTATTTAAACTCGAAATCATTTATTTTCCATATACTATATGTATATATAAATAAATTTTAATATCAGGTTTTATTATATAACTAAATATATATATATATTTTCAAATAAATATATTTATGATTAACATTCATGTATATATACATATATATATATATATACAAATAGTTGTTCTTGAATCGTCGAGAACAGTCGAAGGTCAATTGAATATATGAAACAGTTCAAAATTTTTGAGATTCAACTTTACAGACTTTGCTTATCGTGTCAAAAATATTAAATCGTATCGAGAGTTTGATTTAAAATTAGTCGAAATTTTCCGAGTCGTCACAATTTGGACGCCGTCCAGATGAACTACAAATTTCTGCTTCGTTTGCTCATTTTTCGTTTAATTCTAACTATGCTACGCACTTTCGAGTAACATGTAACTTGTTCTAACATACTCATATATGAATATATAACTTAGAAAAATCGTCGGATACCCGACCTGACCTCGTTGACTTTGACTTTGACCAAAGTTTGACTTTTAGTCAAACTTAACCAAACACTATTGCAATCGTTCTAACATGCTTTTATACTTGTATCTTGCATGAAACTTGACAACGTGATTCACATGCTATATGTAATCGAGTCGTAACGAGCCATATGACTAATTGAACAACTTTGACCCATCGTGTTTACCGTTATTGATACAACCTATTTGTTTAGGTCAAGACTAGCATTCTTTCTTGCACACGTTTACTTGTGAAGTACATATACTTTCGTGCACTCAAGGTGAGATCATAGTCCCACCTTTTCAACAACTTTTATTCTTTAAATCGTGGGCTGAGAAACATATACTTTGTTATATCTTGTACTACTTACTTTTATACTTTGAACACAAGTACGAAGAAACAAACATTCCACAGTGAGTTTGAACAAAAATCCTCAATTCGATTATCATTAGTTACACTTGCCGGGTGTAAGCGAAAACTTATGTTGTATGGCCATACGGGTTTGACAAACCCTCATTCGGACGGTTCGCTACCGTTGTGCGGATGAAATATATTTTCGAGAAACAGTGTATGTTCTAACACTATTGTGATGGGGTTATATGGAAGGAAAGTTAAATCTTGATAATTGGGTGCTCGCGAACATACTTTTGGAATGCAAACGATTTGGATAATCAACGTTATGGAAGTACAAAATCTCGTGGTTCAAAAACAACGTTTACAAATACACCTATGATTTCACCAACGTTTTTCGTTGACAGTTTTCTATATGTTTCTCAGGTTCATGAATGGCTATTTGATACATGCTTCCGCATACACTCTGATTACTTGCTTGGAGTCAAGCATACATACATACTTACGCTATTTATAGCAACCGTGATTTTAAACTTATATTATGTCGCAAGTTTATTTCATTTATACTTTGCAACTTTTATAAACTTAAACTTGTTGTCGAACCGTTTGGTAACTTAAACTTTGCAAGTCATGCACGTTTTAAATGAATGCGACATAATTTTGGTCAAACGCGTCTCATTTAGGGACTATGACCACGTTACGAGACCTAAGTTAACGGCGTCAATGATGATTTTGTCGGGTCATTACAGATGGTATCAGAGCGTTGGTTGTAGGGATCTAAGATGTGCATTAGTGTGTCTGACAGAGTCGTTAGGACGCATTAGTGAATCTAGACTACAACCGGATAGTTAGTCATTGCATTCTGACATACATTTGCTATAGATAGCACTGACTTGTGCATATATGCTTGAATCTTCTTAGTTGAGCTTCTTAATGGTACCAAATTTTCCTCTTGCGAATTCGTACTTTGTCACTATCTGGTAACACACGTAAATTCGAGATTCATATGCGTAAGGATGACGATGACTTCACCAGTTACACTAGATCGGGGACTTTGTCTCCCGGGTTGTTATTCACCATCGTCCCATCTTACTATCCACGAGTACTATAAAGTTTCACCACTATGGCAATCATTAGCCATTACCGATGTTACACCAATGTTCTTCACTATCTACCACTTCTTGTTACTACCGCCACTACTCTAGGTGGGTATCGTCATCACTACTCATCACTACGGTTGCATACTACTCGTTATCATAATTCGTTACTCTTTTCGTACCTAAAGACATTATTGTTGACTTGAACTGCATTTACGTGAACAATCGTTTATGCACTTCCCCCAGAAAACGCTTCTTCAGAGTTGCACAAATTCTTTCTATCCAATACGAGTCACGTTTGAGACATCGTTATACTTTTTTCATTTTAAATCTTCACGATTACACGAACTTGATTCTATGGAGTGATGTGGGAATGGAGGTATGAGTTAGCATAATATAACGACACTCGATCAACGTAGTTATATTATGGTAAGTCATACCAAAGTTCTAATGACACATGAGGGTGATTGGACTCGATCAACCTAATCACCATCATGTGCCATGTACATGAATTTATTTTTTCTTGTTGCCATCCGAAAACTTTGAGAATATTGTTAACAACCATACCGGGGACACATCTTTGATTATTGCAAAAACATATTTACACTTCCGAATGAATGACGAATTCTTTCAACTTCAAAACATATGTTACACGTGTATACTATCTCGTCTTCGCACACTTTTATCGACGAACTACGAAACGCTTGATATGCTCACATCGAGGCGGAAACTTCTCTCGCATTGCACTTGTACTTCCGTGTAAGGAAAACCTTTATCTAAACTCTCGATGGAGAGAGAGACTCTTTACGTTATACTAGAATTCGCCATGAGGGTGAATAGTCCTAACAAACGTTTTTCGGAAACCAATAAGAAGCTTATTCTAACAAACGTCTTTCAGAAACTGACAAGATGGGAAAGACTTGTACAACTATACATTTTAGGAATTCTATCTCGACACGGTGTGCCATTGTCATTTATTTCGGATTGAGATACTCGTTTCACTTCTAAATTTCGGAGTGCCTTACAAGAAGCCTTGGGAACACGTTTAAACATGAGTACCTCATATCATCCACAAATCGATAGACTGAGCAAACATACGATTCAAACCTTGGGAAAACATATCACGAACTTGTATTGTTGCCTTTAATTGATTCCTCTTTCAATGATAGTTATCATTCGAGTATTAACGCCGCACCTTTTCGAAACTTTATATAGCCACAAATGTCGTTCTCCTATTTCGTTGGACCGAAGTAGCTGGCAAGCAAACCACCAGACCCGAACTCATTCACTAAATAACCGTTAAGATCGTTCAAATTCGAGAAAGACCCAAGACGGCCCGTAATCACCGCTATGCCGATGTTAGACGTAAACTTTTCGAATTCCAAGTGGGTAACCGCATAACGTTAAAAGTCGCACCTTGAAAAGGTGTAATCCGTTTCGGGAAACGTAGAAAGCTAAATCCGCAATATTTTGATCCTTTGAAAATCTTGGGGTGTACTAGACCCGTTGCTTACCATTTCGAACTCCCAACTCAACCGAATTCCGTTCGTCCTACATTCCATGTATCACACTTAAAGAAGTGGCTTGCCAAACAAGAACTTGTTATTCCTTTTGATGAACTTACTATCGATGATAAACTTCACTTCCTAGGAGAACCAGTTGAAACTATGAATCGTGAAACCAAACTCTGAGACGACGTGAAATCCCGACTGTCGAAGTTCGTTGGAATGCCCAAGGAAGTACCTTCACTCATTCGTAGAATTGACAACGCCAGATTTCGAGGAAGAAACGACGACTACTACTTCCAACTAAATTTCAGGACGAAATTTCTTTTAAGGTGTAGGTAATGTAACATCCCGCATTTTTTCGTTAATTCATTTTAATGCCCGTCTTTTGTTTCTAAAAATAATCTTTCGTCATCTATATTCGTACTCTCCGTTAACTAACGTTCTTAAAATTTCCGTTATTGGATTGTAACATCTCTTGTTTACTCTAGCGTTTGTAAAATAATTCGTTTGGTTAATTCACGCACCCGCTTTTAAACTCGAGGGACCAAAGTTGTCTAGTGGGCAAACTAGTTGACTAGGTCAACTAGTCAACCCACCATCTCCACCATTCATTATCCACCTCTTTATTTTTCTTTTTTTAATACTTCCACCATTTCTCTCAAACTCATCATACAAAGAATCATCATCTAAATCATTTCAAGGAAGCAAACATCAAAACAAATTACATATTCGTGATCCTCTCTTCATCTTCTTCGATTTGGTACCAATTTCACTACTTGGGGTAAAGTTTCTAAAAACTCTAGATTTCTCAAATTCGTTTTATAGACTTGAAATGGTGTTAGTTAGTGTCTATGGCTCGAGTCTAGCATGAATATGTGATTTATTTGCTCGATCTTGTTGTTTTGCATAAACTAGCATGAACACTTGAAATGGGTTTGTTAAATCTTTGATTATGGTTGATTAAATGTTGTTATATGTTAAACCTTGTGTGTTAAAGGTGTTACTAGCATCATTAACTTCGTTTTGGTATGTTGGATGACATGAAAACCTTGCATTAACATGATTATTGATTTTGTGATTCTTAGCTAGGGTTTGATAGCTTTTAAAATGAACTTTTGATGCCTTGAATTCCATGAGATGTTGTTAGAAAGTGTTTAATTGCAATGTATATTAAATTACCTTTGAAACGGCATATAATACATTTAAATTGGTTGCCCGAATAATAAAATGCTTTTTACGAACTTGAAACATCAATGATGAACTTTTAACAAACATTCGACGAGGATTTGGTCATTTTAAATGATGTATTTGTTTAATGATAAGTGTTTAGTTGTATTCCTTGTCAAAATACCTTTCAACGATATAAGATACGTGTCTTGAGTGTTTTCGGTTCATAAGTTGTGTTTGAAATGAGTTTGGTTTGAGACTTGTCAAATTTCAGCTTCAGCAACCTGTAGTTCATTGGGACGCCGTCCCATATTTTGGGCGCCGTCCTGGCTTTCACATCTGGACACCGTCTAGCCTGTTTGGACGTCGTCCAGATGAACTACAAATTTCTGCTTCGTTTACTCGTTTGCCGTTTAATTCTAACTATGCTATGCACCTCCGAGTAACATGTAACTTGTTCTAACATGCTCATATATGAATATATAACTTAGAAAAATCGCCGAATACCCGACCCGACCTCGTTGACTTTGACTTTGACCAAAGTTTGACTTTTTGTCAAACTTAACCAAACACTATTGCAATCATTCTAACATGCTTTTATACTTGTATCTTGCATGAAACTTGACAACGTGATTCACATGCTATATGTAATCGAGTCGTAACGTGTAACGACCCGTCAAAATCGCTATTGACGCGGCACGTTAATCATTGATTCCACAGTGAGGTTTTGACCTCTATATGATACGTTTTGATAAAATATTGCATTCATTAAAATAAGTGACTTTCTAAACATAGAAAGTTATAAACATGTGGGCAAGTGCTTAGGTATAAGCAAAACCCCGAAATACATAAGTCTTTAATTTACAGGTTGACATCACAGTCCAATTATTTATTACACAATGCAGTTTTATTTTGAATGCAATAAACTTTGTACAAAGCATGAGAGACTCCATGCAGGCAACAAGCACATCACAGCGGAAGCATTCTCAGGACCTGAGAATAAAACATGCTAAAAAGTCAACACGAATGTTGGTGAGTTATAGGTTTAATTGCTCGAGTCATAAACATGTATAAAGATAGACCACAAGATTTCATCAAAAGTTTATCAATAGATTCTACGTAACAGAGCACCCTGGTAACTAAACTTAACGCTATAGTGATAATTACCCCATTCGTTTTAATACACGCAAACCAACGTGTCTTAAACTCAAATAACATACGTCCGTTAAAAGGCTAGCGCTCTAGCTCGGACGGGGATGTCAAGCCCTATGGATCCATATACAATTATTCGCGCCCACCAGTCCATATCCTATGTACTGGCAGCTACTAGTTACCAAAGCTAAGGGATTTTCGGTTTAACTCAGTGTAGAATTTTGTATGTACTTGTGTCTTATTGCGTTTAAAATAAATTGCATGTATTCTCAGCCCAAAAATATTTAAAGCATTTAAAAAGGGAGACTATAACTCACAGTTCAATATTGCGATTCAATATTGTAGGCAAATTGCGTAGACGTAATGATGGTAGACGACTGTATGGTTGGTCTTGGATTCAAGAACAATACCCCGAACAATACCCAATATTTCCTTATTTTAAAACGGTTTGAAACCCGAATTAAAAATACCCTCGAATATACTTTATTATTATTAAACTTAAAATTAAAATTATAATTATAATTATAAATATAAAATTTACGTACTTAAATTATTATGAAAATTCGTCGAGCAAAACTGACCTTTTATAGTACTTTTCGATTTACTGTAGCTCATGCGATCGCATGAGTTTTCAGTGTTTTTGCCATGCGATCGCATGGCCGCCTTTTCTGTTTTTGTTTGCTAGTTCGTCGACATCAAATAGTGTTTTACTGTAGCAAATAGTGTTTTACTGTAGCAAATAGTGTTTTACTGTAGC
Source organism: Rutidosis leptorrhynchoides (assembly GCF_046630445.1). NCBI lineage: Eukaryota > Viridiplantae > Streptophyta > Magnoliopsida > Asterales > Asteraceae > Rutidosis > Rutidosis leptorrhynchoides. The sequence continues at coordinate 79,502,127 of NC_092341.1, read as the reverse complement.
AAATCACTGTAGCAAAGTCGTTTTCACTGTAGCACTGTAGCAAAATACGGTTTCACTGTAGCAAATAGTGTTTTACTGTAGCAAAGTCATTTTTACTGTAGCAATTAATGTTTTACTGTAGGAAAGTCGTTTTTGCTTGTACATCTTATAATATATATATATATATACATACATATATGTATATTTACATAATATTAAATCATAAAGAGAATTGGTTTAAATTAGTCGAAATTTTTCGGGTCATCACAGTACCTCCCCGTTAAAGAAAATTTCGTCCCGAAATTTTGAGTAGTACCTGTTTCATGAGCGATATCAGTGAACAAATGTGGATACTTTTGCTTCATTTGATCTTCACGTTCCCAAGTAAACTCGGGTCCTCGTCTTGCGTTCCAACGAACTCTAACTATCGGTATTTTGCTTTGTTTTAATTGTTTGACCTCACGGTCCATGATTTCAACAGGTTCTTCGATAAAATGGAGTTTATCATTGATTCGTATTTCGTCAAGAGGAATTACGACATCCTCTTCAGCTAAACATTTCTTCAAATTTGACACGTGAAATGTGTTGTGAACACTACTAAGTTCTTGCGGTAGCTTTAATCGATAAGCAACTGTTCCAATTCTTTCGGTGATTTCAAAGGGTCCTACATACCTAGGACTTAGCTTTCCTCGTTTACCGAATCGTACAACGCCTTTCCAGGGTGACACTTTCAACATGACTTTGTCGCCCACTTGAAATTCTAGCAGTTTTCTTCTTACATCAGCATAACTCTTTTGGCGACTCATGGCCGTTTTCAATCGCTGTTGTATTTGAATGATCTTTTCGGTGGTTTCATGAATAATTTCTGGTCCAGTAAGTTGTCTTTCTCCTACTTCACTCCAACAGATAGGAGATCTGCACTTTCTACCGTAAAGTGCTTCAAATGGTGCTGCGTTGATGCTCGTATGATAGCTGTTATTGTATGAAAATTCTGCCAACGGTAAGTGTCGATCCCAACTGGTTCCAAAGTCAATCACGCATGCCCGTAACATGTCTTCTAATGTTTGTATTGTTCTTTCACTTTGACCATCTGTCTGTGGGTGATAAGCGGTGCTCATATCTAATCGAGTTCCCAATGCTTTTTGTAATGACTGCCAGAAACGTGATGTGAATCGGGTGTCGCGATCAGATATGATAGAGATGGGTACACCATGCCTGGAAACTACTTCCTTCAAATATAGGCGTGCTAATTTCTCCATACTGTCTGTCTCCTTTATTGGTAGAAAGTGAGCTAATTTAGTTAGACGATCAACTATCACCCAAATAGTATCATGACTACTTGCAGTCCTTGGCAATTTCGTAATGAAATCCATGGTTATTCTTTCCCATTTCCACTGCGGAATTTCTGGTTTTTGCAGTAATCCTGACGGCTTTTGGTGCTCAGCTTTGACCTTTGCACACGTTAAACATTTGCTTACATAAGTAGCAATTTCTGTTTTCATATTAGGCCACCAATAAAACTTCTTGAGATCGTGGTACATTTTTCCGTTTCCTGGGTGAATTGAGTACCTCGTTTTGTGTGCTTCATCCAGTACTAGTTGCCTTAGGTTACCATGTTTTGGTACCCATATCCTACCAGCAAAATACAGGGTTCCATCGGCTTTTTCTTCAAGTTGTTTTTCTAACCCTTTGCTTATTTCGCCTTTTCCGTTTTCTTCTTTTAAAGCCTCTAACAGTGCTGCTTGAATTTGTTTTGTGAGATCAGTACGAATTGTAATATTCAAAGCTCGGACCCTAAGAGGTTTTACTCTTTCTTTTCGACTTAGGGCATCAGCTACAACATTAGCTTTTCCGGGGTGGTAACGGATTTCACAATCGTAATCGTTTAACAACTCTACCCAGCGACGTTGCCTCATATTGAGTTGTTTTTGATCAAAAATATGCTGAAGACTCTTATGGTCGGTGTACACTGTACACTTGGTGCCATATAGATAGTGTCTCCATATTTTGAGTGCAAAAACTACTGCTCCAAGTTCCAAATCGTGCGTCGTATAGTTCTTTTCATGAATTTTTAGTTGTCGTGAGGCATATGCGATAACTTTTGTGCGTTGCATTAATACACATCCTAAACCTTGGCGCGAAGCGTCACAATAGATCACGAAATCATCATTTCCTTCTGGTAATGACAAAATGGGTGCAGACGTTAACTTCTTCTTTAATAACTGGAATGAGGATTCCTGTTCCGTAGACCAATCATACTTCTTTCCCTTTTGAGTCAATGCAGTTAAGGGTTTGGCGATTCTAGAGAAATCTTGAATGAATCTTCGGTAGTAACCAGCAAGACCTAAGAATTGGCGGATTTGTGTTGGAGTCTTCGGTGTTTCCCATTTACTAATGGCTTCGATCTTGGCGGGGTCAACTTTAATTCCATGTTTACTGACAACATGGCCCAAAAATTGTACTTCTTGTAACCAGAAATCACACTTCGAAAATTTTGCGTACAATTCTTCTTTCTTGAGTATCTCTAGTACCAGTCTTAAGTGTTGCTCATGTTCTTCCTTGTTCTTCGAGTAAATCAATATGTCGTCGATAAAAACAATGACAAATTTGTCTAAATACAGTCTACAGATGCGATTCATTAGATCCATGAATACTGCTGGAGCATTAGTCAATCCAAAAGGCATGACTAAAAATTCATAGTGACCGTAACGGGTTCTGAACGCTGTTTTAGGAACATCTTCTTCCTTCACTCTCAACTGATGATATCCGGAGCGTAGATCAATCTTAGAATAAACACTTGATCCTTGCAATTGATCAAACAAATCATCAATCCTCGGTAATGGGTACCGATTCTTGATCGTTAATTTGTTTAATTCTCGGTAATCTATGCACATTCTCATAGATCCATCCTTCTTCTTTACGAACAGAATAGGAGCACCCCAAGGTGAAAAACTAGGACGAATAAATCCACGGTCCGATAATTCTTGCAACTGGTCTTGTAATTCTTGCATTTCTGAAGGTGCAAGTCTATATGGAGATCGGGCTACAGGTGCAGCTCCTGGTATGAGATCAATCTGGAATTCTACACATCTGAGTGGAGGTAGCCCCGGTAATTCTTTTGGAAATACTCCGGGATATTCTCTTACAACCGGCATGTCATCAATGCTTCTTTCTTCAGTATCGATCTTCTTTACGTGTACCAGAATAGCATAACAACCTTTTCTTATAAGTTTCTGGGCCTTCATACAGCTGATAAAGTTCAGTTTTGAGTTGTTCTTCTCCCCATAAATCATTAATGACGTTTCATCCTTACGAGGGATGCGGATTGCTTTCTCAGCGCAAACAACTTCCGCTCTTGTTTTGGACATCCAGTCCATGCCAACGATTACATCAAAACTTCCTAATTCTACGGGTATCAAATCAATTTTGAAGGTTTCACCAGCGAGATTCATTTCGCAACCATGGCAAATTTTATCGGCTTTTATCAGTTTACCATTAGCTAATTCAATAGTATATTTATCGTCTAGAGGTAATGATGCACATTTTAGTTTAAAACTAAAGTCTTTACACATATAACTTCTATCAGCACCCGTATCAAACATAATAGAAGCTAGTTGATTATTAACGGTAAACGTACCCGTGACAAGATTAGGATCCTCACGTGCTTTACTGGCACTAACATTAAATGCCCTCCCACGTGCGGGTTCTTTGTTCTTCTCCTTATCAGGGCATTGATTTATAAAGTGACCAGACTTCCCGCATCCATAACATTTCTTGACATCGGTCAATTTTGTCTTTACTTCAGAAACGGTGGCATAACAATCTTTCGCCACATGTCCTTTCTTGTTGCACTTATCACAGACCACTTGGCAATAGCCTGCATGATGTGTGTAACACCTTTTGCAGAACGGATGAGGTCCCTTATAGTTTGGACTTGCAGTTGCCCCATCTTGTTTACCTTTAAAAGTTTCTTGTTTCTTCAGGTGAGTACTTTTACCCTTATAGTCTTCCCATTTCCTCTTTCCTTCAGTTGTCTTGACTTCGGTAATTGGTGCCTTAATCGAACTCTCTGTGATCTGGTCCATGAGTTGGTGTGCCATTGTCATGGCTTCCTGCATCGTATTTGGTTTGGACGATGTAACATTTCCTTTGATATTGATCGATAAACCGTCAATATACATTTCTATCTTTCGTTTCTCGTTTGGCACCAATTCGGGACACAACAAGGCTAGTTCCATGAAACGCTTTTCATAGTTATTGAGATTCGCGCCGATAACCTTCAGATTACGTAACTCAGATTCCATTTTTCTGATCTCGTTTCGAGGACAGTACTCCTCGATTAGCATCTTTTTCAGTTCTTCCCAAGAGATATCATATGCCGTATCTATTCCTTCTGCTTTAGCATAATTGTTCCACCAAGTAAGTGCACCGTCTTGCAACGTACACGAAGCATACTTTGACTTGTCTCCGTTCGCACAATTACTGATTTTGAAAACGGACTCCATCTTTTCAAACCATCGGGTTAGACCGACTGGTCCCTCAGTTCCACTAAACGTCTGTGGTTTGCATCCTTGAAAAGTTTTATATGAGCATCCGTTTCGTGAGTTTGTGTTTACGGCTGCTGCTTTGGCTGCTGCTTCGGCTGTTGCTTTTGCTACCTCGGCTGCAGCAATTCTTTCATTCACACGTTTCTCGACTAGTTGCTCAAACTCAGCATCCGACATTTGAGACATGTTTCTTCAATAAACACAACAGATATAATTTAATCATATAGAATATTATAGGTAAAATGAGTTGTCAATATTTAATCGTAGCATATTAATAATATGAACCGATTATTATAAAAGCCTTTTCTTCTTATTAGCATTTTATAATTATTTCTAGGGTATTACCTACCCGTTAAGTTCATACATAATAGCTAGTACAAGGAATTAACTACTAAAATCCTAATAATATTCCACTATGAAAATTATAGCGAGTTACTACATTATTATGTAATAATAATAATAAGAAGTAGTAATAATACAAATAATCATTCCATGCATTTATTATTAATAAACCAAAATAATACAATACCATACAATACTGATATTTTACATATGCTTATTTTACATAACAAGATAGAGTAGCACACATAAGCAATAAAATAGCGCATGGAAGATTTATGGTTGCGAGGTCGTTCATTCAGAACTATCAAAAACTTCTTCCCATTTGGTTCTCTCTGCCAATTGTTTGTGTGCACATGGTCCGACAGACATTCTGGCAGTGTATTTTATTTTTAGTTGGGGTTTTGAGGTACCCGTTACCTCAGTGGGTTTAATACAATAAGGGTGGTTACGGATCGAATGGTCCTGTTCTTTTTTAATAATTAAGGACATTTTATTATTGTGGTTGTTTTTATTATCTATAGCAAGTTGGAATTTCTCCTTAGTGATCTCTTTTATTTCATTAGCGAAATCCTCCTCCTTACTGATCTCGTCTGATGACGAACTGTCTGAGTCATGTGTAGGAGAATATGATGACGAACTGCAAGAATATGTACCGGTGGTCATGAACCGAAATCTGCCAGGCGTAATCGGCACAACCCTCCCGTCGGCGGTATATCTGGACCAATGTCCATATTTGTTTAGAAATGGACGATCCTCGTTTACTCCAGGGATCATGGGTCCATGCCAACGATACTGTGGCTCCGGAAAACTAGAGTTGGGTGGAGCTGGAACCTCCTCTGGGTTTACCGGGAGTTGAGATTCCCCGGCTAACACAATTTCTTCTTTAATAGGTATTGGAACGCCCTTTTCAGTTGTGGATAGAATAGATTCAGTGTCCGATTCCGAGTCGTACAAAATGATAGGATTAGAGGAAGTCATCTATCACATAATTGAAACAACAATTACGTTAGCATATAAATATATCACATATAATGTTTTTGACCAAATAATAAGCAAAAATCAGTAACAACAGATATGGTCATAGTCCAGACTCACTAATGCATCCTAACAATTACCAGTTAAACACACTAATGTAATTTCTGGTTCCCTATGACCTCAAGCTCTGATACCAACTGTAACGACCCGTCAAAATCGCTATTGACGCGGCACGTTAATCATTGATTCCACAGTGAGGTTTTGACCTCTATATGATACGTTTTGATAAAATATTGCATTCATTAAAATAAGTGACTTTCTAAACATAGAAAGTTATAAACATGTGGGCAAGTGCTTAGGTATAAGCAAAACCCCGAAATACATAAGTCTTTAATTTACAGGTTGACATCACAGTCCAATTATTTATTACACAACGCAGTTTTATTTTGAATGCAATAAACTTTGTACAAAGCATGAGAGACTCCATGCAGGCAACAAGCACATCACAGCGGAAGCATTCTAAGGACCTGAGAATAAAACATGCTAAAAAGTCAACACGAATGTTGGTGAGTTATAGGTTTAATTGCTCGAGTCATAAACATGTATAAAGATAGACCACAAGATTTCATCAAAAGTTTATCAATAGATTCTACGTAACAGAGCACCCTGGTAACTAAACTTAACGCTATAGTGATAATTACCCCATTCGTTTTAATACACGCAAACCAACGTGTCTTAAACTCAAATAACATACGTCCGTTAAAAGGCTAGCGCTCTAGCTCGGACGGGGATGTCAAGCCCTATGGATCCATATACAATTATTCGCGCCCACCAGTCCATATCCTATGTACTGGCAGCTACTAGTTACCAAAGCTAAGGGATTTTCGGTTTAACTCAGTGTAGAATTTTGTATGTACTTGTGTCTTATTGCGTTTAAAATAAATTGCATGTATTCTCAGCCCAAAAATATTTAAAGCATTTAAAAAGGGAGACTATAACTCACAGTTCAATATTGCGATTCAATATTGTAGGCAAATTGCGTAGACGTAATGATGGTAGACGACTGTATGGTTGGTCTTGGATTCAAGAACAATACCCCGAACAATACCCAATATTTCCTTATTTTAAAACGGTTTGAAACCCGAATTAAAAATACCCTCGAATATACTTTATTATTATTAAACTTAAAATTAAAATTATAATTATAATTATAAATATAAAATTTACGTACTTAAATTATTATGAAAATTCGTCGAGCAAAACTGACCTTTTATAGTACTTTTCGATTTACTGTAGCTCATGCGATCGCATGAGTTTTCAGTGTTTTTACCATGCGATCGCATGGCCGCCTTTTCTGTTTTTGTTTGCTAGTTCGTCGACATCAAATAGTGTTTTACTGTAGCAAATAGTGTTTTACTGTAGCAAATAGTGTTTTACTGTAGCAAATCACTGTAGCAAAGTCGTTTTCACTGTAGCACTGTAGCAAAATACGGTTTCACTGTAGCAAATAGTGTTTTACTGTAGCAAAGTCATTTTTACTGTAGCAATTAATGTTTTACTGTAGGAAAGTCGTTTTTGCTTGTACATCTTATAATATATATATATATATACATACATATATGTATATTTACATAATATTAAATCATAAAGAGAATTGGTTTAAATTAGTCGAAATTTTTCGGGTCATCACATAACGAGCCATAGGACTCATTGAACAACTTTGACCCATCGTGTTTACCGTTATTGATACAACCTATTTGTTTAGGTCAAGACTAGCATTCTTTCTTGCACACGTTTACTTGTGAAGTATATATACTTTCGTGCACTCAAGGTAAGATCATAGTCCCACCTTTTCAACAACTTTTATTATTTAAATCGTGGGCTGAGAAACATATACTTTGTTATATCTTGTACTACTTACTTTTATACTTTGAACACAAGTACGAAGAAACAAACATTTCACAGCGAGTTTGAACAAAAATCCTCAATTCGATTATCATTAGTTACACTTGCCGGGTGTAAGCTAGAACTTATGTTGTATGGCCATACGGGTTTGACAAACCCTCATTCGTACGGTTGGCTACCGTTGTGCGGATGAAATATATTTTCGAGAAACAGTGTATGTTCTAACACTATTATGATGGGGTTCTATGGAAAGAAAGTTAAGTCTTGATAATTGGGTGCTCGCGAACATAATTTTGGAATGCAAACGATTTGGATAATCAACGTTATGGAAATACAAAATCTTGTGATTCAAAAATAACGTTTACAAATACACCTATGATTTCACCAACGTTTTTCGTTGACAGTTTTCTATATATTTCTCAGGTTCATGAATGGCTATTTGATACATGCTTCCGCATACACTCTGATTACTTGCTTGGAGTTAAGCATACATACATACTTACGCTATTTATAGCAACCGTGATTTTAAACTTATATTATGTCGCAAGTTTATTTTATTTATACTTTGCAACTTTTGTAAACTTAAACTTGTTGTCGAACCGTTTGGTAACTTAAACTTTGCAAGTCATGCACATTTCAAATGAATGCGACATAATTTTGGTCAAACGCGTCTCATTTAGGGACTATGACCACGTTACGGGACCTAAGTTAACGGCGCCGTCAATGACGATTTTGTCGGGTCGTTACAATATATATCATAATGGATATGATTATCAGTCAATGATAGCAGAAAATGAGAAATACCTATGTAGCACCGAAAAGCGCATATGATGAAAAGCGCATATGATGAAAAACGCAGCGCATATGATTAAAAGCGCATATGATGAAAAGTGCATATGATGAAAAGCGCAGTGCATATGATTAAAAGCGCATATGATGAAAAGCGCATATGATGAAAAATGCAGTGCATATGATTAAAAGCGCAGCGCATATGATGAAAAGTGCATATGATGAAAAGCGCAGCACATATGATTAAAAGCGCATATGGTGAAAAGGATATACGATGAAAAGCGCATATTGTGATTAATGAAAAAGCACATATGGTGATTAATGAAAAGCACATATGGTGATTAATGAAAAGAATATTGAGAAAGAATCACCAATATTTCTTGAAAGAATTCAAGGTTATATATATGGACCAATTCATCCATCATGTGGACCATTTTGATATTTCATGGTTCTAATAGACGCATCTAGTGGATGGTCTCATGTTTGTGTGTTATCAAGCCGTAATATGGCATTTGCAAAGTTTCTTGCACAAATTATTAAATTGAGAACACATTATTCTGATTACACCATTAAAAGGATGAGACTTGATAATGCTGGTGAGTTAACATCTCAAGCATTTAATGATTATTATATGTCTACATGGATTGTTGTTGAACATCCAGTTGCTCATGTGCATACACAAAATTGGTTTAGCTGAATCAAGAGATAAACGCTTGCAGCTAATAACTAGACAATTGGTAATGAGTACAAAACTCTCAGAATTTATATGGGGACATGCAAATTTACATGTTGCGATATTATTTCACATTAGACAAAGTGCAACTCATAAATATTCTCCCCTACAACTTGATTTTGGTCGAGAGCCAAATATTTCCCACTATTAGAACATTTGATTGTGCAGTGTATGTTCTAGATGCACAAACACAACGCACTAAAATGGGTACTCAAAGGAGGATGGTATATATATATATATATATATATATATATATATATATATATATATATATATATATATATATATATATATATATATATATATATATATATATTGAATATGAAACATCTTCAATTATAAGATATATTGAACCCATGACGGGTGATGTTTTACAGCACGTTTTGCTGATTGTCACTTTAATAAAATATTGTTCCCTAGATTAGGGGGAGAAATGAAAAATAAAGAAAAATATGTTTCATGGTGTGAACATAAATTAATGTATCTTGATCATCGCACAAAAGAATGCGAAATGAAAGTTAAAAAAATAATGCATATGCAAGAACTTACAAATAAATTACCTGATGCATTTACAACTACAAAAAAGAGTGACTAAATCATATATACCAGCAGTAAATGCTTCAGCTAGAATTGAAATTCTAAAAGCTTGCAATAATATCACTCATGAGTCTTTACCACGTCTGAAACGTGAAAGACCAATTGGTTCCAAAGATAAAAATCCTCGAAAAGAAAAATTAGCTGATAATGAGGTAAAAGAAAGTGTTCAAGAAGAACCACAAATCAATACTCCTTCTGCAGAGGATATTGATAAATGTAAATTGCAAAATTTTATGCAATAATATGGAACCGAAATGGAATGAAAAATCTTGATGAGATATTTTCATATAATGTTACATATGACATCATGAATGATGATGATGATCCAGAACCAAAATTTGTCATGGAATGTCAAAATAGACATGATTGGTATCAATTGAAAGAAACAATACGAGCTAAATTTGAATCGCTCAGTAAAAGAATAGTTTTCGGATTAATAGTTATCATTTTTAAAGATGTGAAACGTATGGGATACAAATGAATTTTAATTCGAAAAGGAAATAAGAAAAATGAACTTACAAAGTCAAGATAGAATTGTAACTCAAGGTTTTTCTCAAAGACCAGGAATTGATTATGAGGAAAATTATTCTCCTGTTATGGATGCAATTACTCTTAGATACTTAATCAGCCTTGCAGTTTCTAAAAATTTAGAAATGCATCTCATGGATGTTGTGAATGCTTATCTATATGGATCACTTGATAGTGATATATATATATATATATATATATGAAGATACCTAAAGGATTTAAGGTATTAGAAGCATCAAATGCAAAACCTAAAAAAAATGTACTCAATCAATTTACAAAGGTCTTTATATGGGTTAAAACAATCGGATCGCATGTGGTATAAACGATTAAGTAATTACTTGATAAGTAAAGGGTATACAAATAATCTTATTTGCCCATGTGAATTCATTAAGAAAACAACATCCAGATATGGATCATAGCCGTTTATGTCGATGATCTTAACATCATAGGTACAAATAAAGAGATCCATGAAGCCATTCAACTTCTAAAGAAAGAATTTGAAATGAAAGATCTTGGAAAAACCAAGTATTATCTTGTTTTGCAGATTGAGCATATGCCTAATGGTTTACTTGTACATCAAACAACATATACATAAAAGATTTTAAAATGTTTCAATATGGATAAGGCAAAACCATTAAGTACTCCTATGGTTGTTAGATCACTTAATGTTGACACTGATTCATTTCGTCCTTATGAAGATCATGAAGATATTCTGGGACCAGAAGTGCCATATCTTAGTGCAATTGGAGCTCTTATGTGTCTTACAAATTGTACAAGACCTGACATTTCTTTTGCAGTTAATTTGTTGGCAAGGTTCAGCTCTACTCCTACCAAAAGATACTGGAATGGGATCAAACACATATTTCGATATGTTCGAGGAACTACTGATTTAGGATTATTTTATTCTAACGTATCAAAACAAGATTTGGTTGGTTATGCAGATGCATGTTATTTATCTGATTCACATAAAGCTAAATCTCAAACTGGATATGTATTCCTAAATGGAGGTACCGCAATATCATGACATTCTCAAAAAACAAACACTTGTTGCAACATCATCAAATCATGCCAAATTGATTGCATTACATGAAGCTACTCGGGAATGTTTTTGGTTAAGATCAATGACACAACTCATTACTGATTCTTGTGGAATAGAACGCGATAAAAATCCAACAACTATCTATGAAGATAATGCAGCTTGTATAGCACATATGAAAGAAGGGTACATCAAAAATGACCGAACGATGAAAGAAGGGTACATCAAAAGTGACCGAACAAAATACATACCTCCTAGATTCTTCTCATACACTCAAAATTTCATTAAGAACAACCAGATTGAAATGAGATATGTTCAATCCAGCAAACTCTGCTGATCTTTTCACCAAAGCACTTCTAACTGCTATTTTCAAAACGCATGCTCACAATATTGTCATGAGGCATGTTCAAAAGATGTAACAGCTCAGCAATGTCTACTTGAGGGGGAGACAACTCCATACTGCACTCTTTTTCCCTTAGCTAAAATTTTTTCCCACTGGGTTTTCTTTGGCAAGGTTTTTAACGAGGCAGTACTAGTTTATTTCTAATGAAGTAAAATTGCTATCCAAGGGGGAGTGTTATAATATTTAGAATATAAATATAATATAGTGGATAGTCAATTTTGATACACAAAATTAATGTTATTGTATTACCCAAAATACTTGAATTCTTGCTATAAATAGACCTTCAAGCAAGCATAGTACTTGCTCATTCTTACAAGAAAATTTCTCTCTTTACTCATATATTCTTATTCTTAAGATTTTCAAAGTCTATATTCAAGAACCAATCCACTAAAGGTAGTTATAAGCCTACTGAATTATAACAAAATTATTATTACTACTACTTTATTATACTATCTATTAGACAAAAATAATGAATAGTAATTAGAGGTATTTTCGTCTTTTAATTTTTTTTCTCCCCTAAATTTCATTTCACTTACAAAGCCCCCCCCCCTTTTCAAAAAATCAAATCGACCCCCAAACAGGAGGGTAAAGTGTCAAATAACCATTTTCATAAAAAAAAATCTTAAATAAACTCCACCCAAATATTCAACGGGGTATATCCTTTCGCTCGCAACGAGTTAAATTTTCTGACACCATCGTTAAACTCGAAATAATTTTAGGAACACAGTGTCACTAACTATAAGCAAAACAGACGCTTTTTAAAAAAACGCTAAATATTTGTGGTACTTTTCATACACGTTGATTTTGCGTTAAATTTTTAAAAGTCGACAATTCCATAGCGAAACGCGAAGATGCACATATATTGTTAATTTAAAATACATTTAAATCTTTCACGGTTATACCTTTTAGTTTGACTCGAGTTGCGCTTCAACGACATCATCGTTAGCCATGAAATAATTTTACAAACTAAACGCAATAAAATACATTGAAAACTGAACCCCCGGCGCGAAGCGAATAATAATAATGATTATTATTATTATTATTGTTAATTATTATTATTATTATTATTATTATTATTATTATTATTATTATTATTATTATTATTATTATTATTATTATTATTATTATTATTATTATTATTATACTCGATATATACGAATAAATCACTTGCATTCCCCATTTGACACACATTTTTTTATTTAAATGACCCTTAAAAAATGACATGTGTTCTTTACTCACCATCATACTGCAAGTTCATTAACTATACCACCCAGAAACCTAACATTTTGTTCATTATTTAGGGACCATCCGGGTTTATTGTTGAGTGTCTGAATGCTGACAACATGAATAAGCTACTTTCAAACCATCCTAATTAGGACGATCTGCTTTATATCGTTCTTTTTTCTCCGGGCCGATTATTTTCTCCGTTTTACTTAGAGTTCTATATATGGTATCCGCCAAATTCTTCTCCACGGGAAACATAAAAGAAATGGCTTTGCAATTTGGTCAGGTATTACACGTATCTAATACATCCTTAAATTTTTAATAGCTCGGCTCGACTTTCAATTTTATCGAGTCGAATCCTTTTTAATTCGGGTTAGATGTCCCAGATTATGATGCTCTTGATCGCGTCTAGGGTTTATTCATATTCATATCCATATTCATTTAATTGTAGTTCATCCGTCCATATCCATATCCGTAAGATTAAGCAGATTAATGGACATCTGTTGAATATTAACTAAATATTAATCTAATCACGACTAAATATAGATTACAACAAATGTAAATATATATTTTATGTTTTCATCACACATGTTTTTTTTTAGGTAAGCAAGGAAACCCTTCTATAAACGAGCACATTGGCTCCCCATAGAAGGTAAAACCTCAGGTAATCAAGTCTTTCGAGTGCGAGAACTGGTACCGGGTGAATTGCGCATTATGTGCACCCTCTAGTCACACTCTATTTTTTGAACAATTTGGCATAGCGAAGGATTGAACCCGGGTGGTGTGCTTCATTGGGCAACTCGGTGACCACTTAGGCAAGCTTACGTAGTTAGTCACGCATGTTTTGATTGTAATTTGTTGCTGGTTGTAACTTCGATTGGGTAAAATATGTAAGCATATATTTAAACTAATCTAAATGTATAAATTTTAACATTATTAGTAATAATTTAATAATTATAACTTTCATAACCCTTATTATTGTTAATTAATTAAAATATTAGAGGTTATATGCATCTATATATCAATATGTAAATAAATATGCAGTCAGCATAGCCATGCCTTAACAAATAGAGGTGTGCAAACTTATGATTCACCAATGATATCTAGATGTAGTGTAGCAACTTCTCACCTTACATTATTTCAATCGACATCAATGTGATGTTAGATTATATGGAAAGCCTTGTCTTGACCAGGAACGCAAGAAACTCGCAATAAATTTACTTGGATTGTATAATAGTTTCGTGTTCATTGCTTTCCTATTCATCGGAAAGCTTGTGTACTGAACAAGTAAATTGGTCGTGTCGCTAATCATTATTAGGTTAGCAATGGTTGACACTGTAACAACCCTGCTTTTTTCTTCACTTCCGTTAACTTGATGTTAATTTATTTAATGTCGATTACTTGACCTTATGTATTTATGTGTATTAAATATGTACTTGATCCTTAGAGGGTTACGATAATTAATATGGGTTAATATTAATTTGAAAATATATTTCGGATAAATAAATACGATAAAAAAACGATACAGTTTTGATAACTGCTTTTTGAGCAACGAAACGCTCGAGTTTATTTTAATAATTATTAACCCTGAAAAAATATTTAATTTATTAGGTTTTTAATAAATTAAACGTTTGGTTGCGTTTTAACGATCGGTTTAGCGTTCCGGGCCTTCGGTACGTCTAAACGGCACTTGAAACGGACCACGATTACACGGTATTGGAAAACACGAGCCCGGGAACCCCTTGTGGGCTAAGTTCGGCCGACCCCCCCCATATGTACCCCCTTAAATTTCTATTTTGGGCATTTTTGCTTGTTAACTAGTGATTAGGGCCTAAATATAAATTAGCTTGTAAAATCAAACACTGCCATAAACCTTACCCTAATTTTTCCAGTCGACACTTTCTCCCTCCCTGGCCTCTCTGATCGTCGAACACCATCCACCATCACATCACCTTCGATTTTGCTTTTTAGATTAAACATTGAACACGAAACTTGCAATTCACATCGTCCTCTACGCGTTGGTGTATTTAATTTGTTGATCAAAGGTATAATCACATGAACCCTAACTTTTAAAATCTGATTTTATTGATGTTTCATAGTTTATGTTGTCAATTGCTCAAGTCTATACGGGTTATTGTTGATTGGTGTCGTTAAATTGATCGTTTGATGCGTTAGGGTTAAAAACCGAATTTGATTTTGATTTGTACAGAAATTTGAAATTTTCAATTGCATGATATTATGTGATATTTAGAATCCTCATGAAAAACTATTGATTTTAGGCTTTGAATTCACTTGATTTCGTGTCGGGATGATCAAGTTATGTCCATTTGAAATTAACGTTGTGTTTTTGTTGCTTGATCAGAAATCTGGTATTGATAGGCCATGAATTGGTTTGTGAATTTATTACCATTGGATAAATAATTCAAAAATACTCATTTTGCACTAGGATATCATGTCATTTGCTTGAGTATAACTTGTGATATGCTTGATTTAGTGAAAATGTAGATTTTTCCAGCACTTCATGAAAACAGACTTGTATGCTAAAATGTGTTAACTTCTGGGTTTAAAGCTTTGCATATCTGAAATATAGATAAAAAGTACTTCACTTTTCATGTAGATATCATGTCTAATTGTATCTAGATCTTCGGATAATTGCATGCGAATGTGACTAGCTAAACTAAGATTGAATCTGCAACTTGCTCTCTGTTTTGTACTCTGTGGTTTGTATTTTGTGAATTAGCATGAATGCTTATGGAATATGAGTCTTGACATGATATGTGATGTATGTTTAGTTTGTTGCAACCTCTGAAACCTTATGCATTGGGCACACTAGAGCCATAGTTTGTGTAATTTCTGAATTGAGCTGAAAACTGATCATCCAATTTGAATGAATAAACTGTACCAATTGGCTAAACAAAATTTGCTTATCTTTTGATATGTGTTAGTTTGACTTGTCCTTAAACCATACCCACTGACCTAGCTTGATTTTCATGTCCCTAGCTCCGGTTATAGCCAATACGAGATCAGTGCGCGGTCAGAAACTGATTTGGCAAACCATAAATGTACCCCTTCTGATTCCGGATTTTTAGACATTGTATGAGACCCTAGCCTGAATTTTTAGAATTGATTTTGAGTATAATTATGCTCTGTAGTTTGCTATGTTTGCATGAATTTTGTGCTATGAGATATTATGCGAAATATGCTACATGTACATGAACTTTATTCATGACGATAAACTGAGATTGTGAAATTGACCATTTATGATCTAAAACGTGTTGTTTGACTTAGGTTTGACATGTTGACTAACATTTGACATGAACCTACTGATGTTGACCTTAGTTGACTACTTTGACCAAGTTTGACTTTTGGTTTGACTTTGGTTGACTTGCATGAACTAGTTGACTATATGTTGACTTTTAATTTGAAACGCGTCGAGTCGAGCAATAAGAAAACTTATACTATGAAACCACATTTGTTTAAGACATATATGTTGACCAACCTAAATACGTATACTTAGGTTGCATTACTCGGTACTAAATCGCACAAGTCATTTATCTTTCATCAGGTGAGTCTACAATCCCGCTCTTTACATGTTTTCTGGGATGAGAATACACGTTGTTGTACTTACATTTTTGCAAATGCTTTTATGTTGACACAAGTACTATATATACATATTGAGTTTGATCACAAAGCCTCTAGCTTGAATACTTTTAATACCATCGGGTAAGCACAATTTAGATGGACAGATTCGTTAGGTTGACAACCTCACCCTACTTTATAACTGTGGTGCATTTACTTTGAACATTAGATACACTCCATCAAGTGTACAACATTTTTATGGGGTAAAGGGAGTGTAGTGGATTCTATACTCTGGTCATTGCTAGTATTCAGGTGCTCATGGATTATGTATACGTTTCGAAACTTGGAGTTGTACTTTTGAAATCTCGTGGTCAATGAACTTAAACTATTTTATGAATAATGTTTTCAGATACTATACAACGTTATTTAAAACCGTGGTTTACGGACGAATGAGATAAAACTTGACATGGTATTGTCTACAAATATTTGAAACTTAACATGGTAGTGTCAACAAACTTTTGAAACAGGACACGGAGTTGTCTACAAACTTTTAACATTGAACCTTGGTGGTCTTCCACTAATAAACATTTTCAGAATATTATTTCTTAAACATAATGTATTGTTTACTTAAAACTTGTAGATTCACTCAACATTATTGTTGATCCGTTTTGCGTGTTTTATTCTCAGGTATTAATTGTTTCCGCTGTAAAAATATTGCTGTTACGTAGAAGTCAAGCCAAGCACTGGGACCAGAGTTAACATTCCATTAAAGGGATTTTTGACGGGGTGTTATAGACACATACATTTCACTCTTAATAGTTGCTTGCTCTTCACTTTTATTTTCACCCGAAAGGTAGTTTACCAAGTAAGTAAATTGACGTGTGCCGTTCAATACCAGAACTAGTTATGGATGACACACTACCTTACACAAAAAAGTCACTAGAAATTATATTCCTAACAATCTCCCTCTTGTATATATATGATGTGATTAATAATCTTCATTTCTTTTTTCTGAAGCAATCTTCAATCTTTAAATCTTCTTTGAAGTTCTAAGGCTGAGGAGTATGTAAGATATGTTAAGCACATATCTTTAACCTTTGTGGTATACTGCAACACATGTTGAATCTTTATCATTCTTTAGATGTTCAAGGCAAGAGAAGGTGAGTAACATTTGAGAGGCATGTGATATGACTTTAGGTCTAAGAAAATCTTGAGGATAATCTTTTGCTCCCCCTCAGATGTAAAGTGGTAGATTCCTTTACCCCTTCAAGAACAAGTATTTCTTTGAAATCTCTACTACTTTTTGATTGACATATTATTGAATCTTTTCTTGAATCAGGGTAGAATATGATCTCTTGAATTCCTTGTAAATTGTTGGATATGACAATATCGGCTTTCATCAATATATTCTCCATTTCATGATGAACTTGAAACTTGATGGTGATCATGTTTGGTTGAATGATGCGACAAATTACATGCGGACATATAAAGGGTATGGGAATGTTCTATCCACAGTTTTTCCTTGTTGTTTAGAGTTTTGTGGTTAAGCTTAATTTAAGGTTAAGTGGTATGAAGTATAAATACCATTTCACCATTTAGAAACCACAAGCCTTCCATACCATATACATACTTACACCATTAAGTGTGTGTTTCTCCAAATACTCTCTCAAATACATTGAGAAACTAGGTTAACCTTGTGACATCAACTTGATCCTTATGAAGTTGATTGTTGAAGAATGTTGTGGATTAATCAATTGTAATTAATTTCATTGGCAAGACATTGGACAAATTCAGATTGTCAATACAAGTTCATGTTCATCCAGATCTGAGTTGTTCATAATCATATTCATCTTCATCATCATACTCATCGTGGTATGTAAATATTTTAGATTGTCAATATGGTCTAGCCCTATTATATGTATAGGCATGGTCCATTAAGGTTTTAGCATTAAGGTTTTACCATTTGTAATCTATAAGCATGTATCTATAAGACCCGTTTATTCGTACGATGCATATATGAAGAGCACGTGCGACGTATAACGAATATATATATATATAAGTGAAGAATATGTATATGTGTATCGAGTATGTATATACGTTGCATGTACGTAAATAGAGTATGAGAGTGATCGAGGGGTTGTGATACGTGTTCTAGAGAGTATGTACGCCTAGTGTATGAAGAGTACGAGACGTGTTCGTGTGTTGGGGTTCAAGTACGCGAAAAATGGTCAAAACCCACACTAGGTCGCGGCGCGGCCTAGTGGGATCGCGGCGCGACAATCCAAGGGATTCAGGATCAGGAGGCACGTCAAAACAACCACCAAACCATGCATAATCTTGCGGCAAGAGGAAAGAGGGCCGCGGCGCGGCGATACTGGGTGACTGGTTCCGGATTTCGCAATTTTAAAGGGGAAGTGAGGGCATTTTGGTCTTTTCACGTATGGGACATATTATATCCCCAAATCTGGTCCATTCATCTCATTTTCTTATTTCTTTTTCCTTTTTCTTCTCCATTTCCTCTCTTTTCTTCAATTCTCCAAATCATTCAAGAGGAATTTTGGAAAGGGAGATTCGTGATTCGATCTTTGGCGCTAGAGGCAACGTTGTTCTCCTTGTTCTTAGCTACAGTTTGATACTAGCGGTAAGCTCTAACTCCGAATTTCGTTTTCG
Source organism: Rutidosis leptorrhynchoides (assembly GCF_046630445.1). Lineage (NCBI taxonomy): Eukaryota > Viridiplantae > Streptophyta > Magnoliopsida > Asterales > Asteraceae > Rutidosis > Rutidosis leptorrhynchoides. Next base: position 79,482,820 of record NC_092341.1, on the reverse strand, counting down.
TATTCATCATCTAAATTTGGGGGCTTTAGATTGTATGTTCATAAGTGGAACCCCACTAGTTGTTAATGGAAGATAATAACTAGGATTCAGGTTTAAAGGTGTCGAAGGCGGGTTTTAGTTTGGTAAACTAATTAACCAAGTTTAATGCTTACAAATGAGTGTAATCACTAGTATTTAGTGATTATTGAAGTAATGGAAACCATTTGTGTTCATTTGGTTGACTAATTTTGAATAGAGTCAAAATTAGGGTTTGATGATGATTGTGCCCGATTGTCGATTTAATTGAGTTTATAAACTTAAAATGAGTTAAGTTAAAAGTTTAAACTCGAGTTAAATGTGTTTTGGTGTCAAAACTAGTAAACGGTGAGATTTTGACTTTTAAGGGTCAAAATGGGTTTTCAAGTGAAACACGAGTTAAAATGCGTTCGAGTGCTTAAGTTGGTACATTTAGATATCTCGGGTACGCGGATTTGGTCTTGTTGGTTTTTGACCTTCGAGTAACGTTAAAAGTGCATAAGGGCGTATTTTACACTTGTTGTTTATTTGGGCGGGTCGAGAGTCCAAATGAGTTTGTATTGATGATTATGTGATAAATGGAATAGGTACGTTCCATTGGCGAGTAGCGGGATTGGATTACACTTCATCAAGGCATTTAAGGTGAGTGTAAATTTACTATACGTGTATGTATGTATAGGATGGGTGCGTGTGTTGATATTGCATATTTAATACACGTTTTCCTTAGCGATATCGATCACATTTTAGTCCTTTCGGATACGATTTGGCGTTTATTTCGATAAGTGAAATTCTAAGACCAAGAAGAGGAAATTTGAAGTTATTTGATGGTTTTAGTGACTTTCTATGTAAATGAGTGAAAGAAGTTGGTTTGATTCGAGTTTGGGTTAGTTATGAGTTTTCAGCTCCAGATTCAGCAAAATAGGCATTGAGCGCCGCTCAGATACGTGGAGCGAGGCGTGAAAATGAGTTCGAGAGTTTCAAAAGTTCACAGATTAGGTTAACAGCATATTGAGCGCCGCTCCATTTCCAGCCGGCTGCAGAATCTTGGTATTTAAAGCACGAATTTTTACCCTAATTATCATATTCTATTCCCAGATGAATTGCAGCAGCTTTTTGACGAAAAAGGTGATTTTTGGGGAATCCTAAGATCATTCTAACGCTTCAATCATTACGGGAACGTGCTTCGATTCATTCATCGTTCAAGATTTAATCATCTATCAGGTTAATCTCTTTGTTTCAAACAATGAATTCTTCTATTATTTTGATTGTGATTTTGATTTTAGCCATGATTGTTGGCTAAGTTCTTTAATGTTTATCTAGATTGAATATTAGTATATGTTTGGATGATACTTAACATTTAATTTGATTAATACATGATAATTATGAGTTTTGATTAAGAACCATTCTTATGGGATTTGATATTTGTTACTTGGATTGATAAGTGATCTTGTTTGAACAAAGGGAACCCTATTTCAATTTAGAGAACTGATTTTCAATTGATTTGTCTTAATCAATTGGGCGCTTACTGGACCAAGGGGTAAACCGGGTAACATAGATTGCACAAAATAGGGGTGAATTGTGTGGAGCGAACGCCTAACCAATTGAATCTTAATCTTATAATTAGTTAATTACTAAGTCACAAATGAAAGAGGTCTTTGGTGAAAGGGAACCCTAAGCCAATAAATCCTAGTTTGACGTGTCTGCTAAAAGAGAACTCTGGGTAAACCGACTCTGTAGTTGCATGTATTGATAAATTGAACTAGTGCTTGATAACAAATCATCCGACACTGCGAATAGGAGATCTAGGCGAACATTCTTTTATCTATTGAATTCAGTTATCTTTATTTTTCGTTGAGTCTGCAATTTAATTTATTTAAACTTAAAAACTAAAAATATTGTCTTTTACTTTTGATCTATCCTTGATTTGGGTAATCGTTAAATAGCCACAAACCAATCATCTCGTACTTTCAATTTTAATAGATTAACTTAGTCTATTTTCATTAGCTGCAATCTTAATTTTCACTTTAAACTGTCCTTGAAACAATTTCGGAATTACCAACTTTATACTATTACACGATCGGGTACACTGCCCGTTAGTGTGTAGTAATCTTTTAAACCGGCATTTTCCAGAGATAATTTATATACTAGATTTTACACATCAAGTTTTTGGCGCCGCTGCCTGGGACAGTTGTGTCGGAAATTAAGATTGTTATCTAATTGTTCTTAGTTTATTTTAATTGTAGTTTATTCTTATTTTTCTTGGATCTTAGTTATTTCTTGAGTCGGTGCGTTAAATCGTTTTATCGTTTGTGTTTTGCAAGATAGCAGGTAGTGCATGCCACATACACGTTCTTTAGATTCTCCGATTCTTCAACCATTTGACGAACCTGAAAGAGAGTTATTTAGAGCGTTAAGTCAAGAGAAACAATCTACAGTGGATTCACCCGTTTCTTCGAGTGATAATATAATTCATTTGGGTAGTAGTTCTGAGACTGTGGTGCCCGATACACCACCTGAAATCAACAAAGAGGAAGACACTTACGTTCCATTAGATATTTTTGAGACTAAAGAGATGGCTGATCAACCACCTCGTCCTCGACTATGGCAGAAAAGTTGAAGGCCACCCGAGCTGGTCAAGGAAATTCGATTACTCAACCAAACATCACTCAGACTTTCCAAATCACAGGACCAATTCTGAGTTTGATTTCTTTTGATTGCCAATTTCATGGCAAGGATAGTAAGGATGATAACGAGTATCTCCATGTTTTCAATGATGTTTGCAACTTATTTAAGCTGAATGAGGTTGCTGATACTTCGATCAAGACAAGGCTTTTTCCCTGGACTCTTAAGGGAGAAGCTAAGAGATGGTTAGATAAGCAACCCGAGGGTACATTTACCTCAAAGTTTTTCCCTGCGTCTCGAGTTGCTAGACTTCAATCAGAAATTTCACAATTCAGGCAAAAGATCAGTGAGACATTATTTGATGCTTGGGACCGTTATGCTAATATGTTACGCTCGTGTCCGCAACACGGGTTGAATGATTTACAAAAGGTCCAGATTTTCTACAAAGGTTGTGACATACCAACTCGCCAGAGTATTGATCAAGCAGCAGGAGGTACTTTGATGGATAAGACAGAAGAGGAAGCGTTAGAGATTATTGAAAAACAAGCTGCCTACACTTACGAGTGGCATCAAGATCATGAGTTACCCCGTTCATCTTCCTTAAAGAGGACCGAAACTACTGGTGCTTATGATGATTATGGGTTTATAAATGCTAAGTTAGATAAATTTGGTAGGCATTTAGAGAAGTTGGATAAGGATATTCATGGTATGAAGGTTGGATGTGAATATTGTGGGGGATTACATTTAGTAAAAGATTATGATGCGAGTTTGAATATGAACCAGAAAGAAGAGATCGCTTTTATTAGTCAACAGAACAACAATCAGTTTCAGGGACGTGCTCAGTTTAATAGAAATTTTAACAATCCTTATAATCCTCAAGGTAATCAAGGCTCGAGGTTCCAGCCAGGATCTAGTGGAGGTTATCAACAGCAAGCTCCCAGATATTTTCAGAAGTCCCAAGCCGAAGAGAAAAAGTCCAACCTTGAAGTGATGATCGAAAAGCTTGTGATGTCTCAAACCCAGCTTGTTACCACTGTCACCCAAAATAATGAGAAGAACGATCAAATGTTTCAAAATCAACAAGCAGCTATTCGAATCTGGAGAAACAAATTGGTTAACTTGCTAATCAGAGTAATAAGAGGAAACCAGGGGATTACTGAGTAAAACGGATACTAACCCGAAGAATGGGCACGTTAATGCTATCACCACCCGAAGTGGTTTAGCATATGATCCATCGAGGAAGCCCGATGAGTATGATTTGCGAGTATCGTTAGCTAAGGATAGTGAATCGGTTGTTGTTAGTGAACCGGAGGGGGAAAAGGAGATGGAACAGGTGATTGAGAAGGTTGTGAGGGGGCTGGAAATCGTTGCTGCAAAATTGGTAGTTAAAGAGTATCAACCACCGCTTTCATTCTCGAGGAAGTAGAGATTGGAGAAGTTAGAGGCAGAAAAGTCCAAGTTCATGGACTTGATTAAAAAAGTTAACATAAATATGCCTTTTATTAACATAAATATGCCTTTTATTGATGTGATTGCAGGTATGCCAAAGTATGCAAGGTTTCTTAAGGATTTGCTAACTAACAGGAAGAAGCTGGAGAACGTGTCTTCAGTCAGGTTGAATGCCGCAAGCTCAGCGGTAGTGGCAAACAAGCTTCCCGAGAAGCTTGAGGATCCTGGGAGTTTCACCATTCCTTGTTTACCTGGTAATTTGGACTGTGTGATGGCGTTGGCGGATTTGGGGGCTAGCATAAATTTAATGCCTTATTCTATTTATTTACAGCTAGACCCCGGAGAGTTGAAACCCACGCGTATGGCTATTCAGCTAGCTGACCGCTCTATTAAATTCCCTCGTGGAATTATAGAGAATATGCTAGTTAAGACCGGGTCGTTGGTTTTCCCGGCTGATTTCGTGGTTTTGGATATGAAAGTGGATGAAAGGATTCCACTTATTTTGGGTCGGCCATTTTTGAATACTGCTAGGTGTATCATCGATGTTTATGGCCAAAAGCTGACCCTTAGGATAGATGACTTGAGTGCAACATTCTCAATCGATCATGCTTTAAAACACCCTGCCTACACTGATGATACATGTTATTTTCTTAACACTGTGGATGTCCAGTCTGAGTTTTTGTAGGAATTTCCAGAGTTACAGGGTTTAGGAGAATGCTCATTGGTTGAATTTGATGAAGAGTTGCAGGTTGAGGAGGTGGACATTTTAACCGCCTTAATGGAAAACGGCTATGAGCCGACTGAGGAGGAGTTCAAGGAACTCGATCGTGATGATGATTACCGGAGCAAGTCTTCAATTGAAGAACCTCCCGAGTTAGAATTGAAGCCAATTCCAGATCACTTAGAATACGCTTACTTGTAGGAGGAATCTAAGCTCCCGGTAATTATTTCTTCTTCTCTAACTACAGGTCAGAAAACTGAGCTTGTAACCATGCTTAAGGCCCATAAACCGGCCATTGCGTGGAAAATTCACGACATCATGGGTATTAGTCCCTCCTATTACACCCACAAAATCCTAATGGAGGATAACTCCAAACCTGTGGTGCAACGTCAAAGGAGGTTGAACCCTTACATGCAAGATGTCGTGAAGAAAGAGATTATGAAGCTCCTCGATGCTGGTCTGATTTACCCAATTTATGATAGTCCGTGGATTAGCCCGGTATATTGTGTACCTAAGAAAGGTGGTATGACTGTTACCACCAACGATAACAATGAGTTAATTTCCACTCGGACTATCACGGGGTGGCGTGTTTGTATTGACTACCGAAAGTTGAACGATGCCACACGCAAAGACCACTTCCCGTTACCTTTCATGGATCAACTGCTAGAGAGGTTAGCGGGAAACAACTTTTATTGTTTTCTTGATGGTTTTTTAGGCTATTTCCAAATTCCTATCTCTCCCGAGGACTAGGAGAAAACCACTTTCACGTGCCCGTATGGCACATTCTCATACCGTCGCATGCCCTTTAGCCTTTGTAACGCTCCGACCACTTTTCAAAGATGCATGATGGCCATATTCTATGATATGATAGAAGATTGCATGGAGGTGTTCATGGATGACTTTTCGGTCTTTTGTGACACTTTCGATTCATGCCTTCTTAATTTAGAACGGATGTTGGTAAGGTGTGAGAAATCTAATCTTGTGCTCAATTGGGAAAAGTGCCATTTCATGGTCCAAGGGGGCATAGTTCTCGGGCACAAGATTTCTAGGAACGGTATTGAGGTAGATCCCGCAAAGGTAACTGCTATTAAGAACTTTCCACCTCCCACCGATGTTAAGGGTATTCGGAGTTTTCTCGGGCATGCCAGTTTTTACCGGCGGTTCATTAAGGATTTTTCCAAAATCGCTAACCCGATGAATAAGCTCCTCGAAAAGGACACACCTTGGAACGTCTCCGAAGAGTGCCAAAAGGAATTTGAACTTCTTAAGGAGAAACTCATCAATGCACCTATCATAATTGCTCCAAATTGGTCCCTTCCGTTCGAGCTTATGTGTGATGCATCCGATTTTGCTGTTGGCTCTGTTTTGTGCCAAAGGGTTGAGAAACATTTTCGACCCATCTATTATGCAAGCAAGACTTTGCAGGGAGCAAAGTTAAATTATACTACCACTGAAAAAGAGCTCCTTGCGGTGGTCTTTTCGTTTGACAAGTTCTGGTCCTACTTAGTCTTATCTAAGACTATTGTCTTTACGGACCATTCTGCTCTAAAGTACCTTTTCGCCAAACCGAATGCCAAACCTCGACTGCTTAGATGGATCTTGCTTTTGCAAGAATTCAATATCGAGATCCGGGATAAGAAGGGTGCTGAAAATCTCGCGGCCGACCACTTGTCTAGACTCTAGAATCCAAATCTCGAAGTCTTTCATGAGTCGAGTATCCATGATGATTTTCCCGATGAGTATCTCATGAAGATGGACAAGGTGGAGGAGCCATGGTATGTGAACATTGCTAATTATCTCGTTGGGAAATTCTTGAAAAAAGGGTGGTCACATCAAAAGAGGAAGAAATTCTTGAGTGACCTTAAGTACTATTTCTGGGAGGATCCCTATCTTTTTCGTTGTTGTCCCGATAGGGTTATCCGCCGGTGTGTTTCCGGTGAAGAGGGTATGCGAATTTTAACCGAGTGCCATAGTGGGCCTACCGGTGGGCATTTTGGACCCCAAATCACGGGGCGTAAGGTCTATGATGCCGGTTTCTTTTGGCCGACAATCTTCAAAGATGCCCACCTGATTTGTAAATCGTGCGATTCTTGTCAAAGGACCGGTAAAGTCACCAAACGGGATGAGATGCCTCAACAAAGCATCCAAGTATGCGAAGTATTTGATGTTTGGGGAATTGACTTTATGGGGCCATTTCCGAAATCTCATAATTATAGTTACATACTTGTTGTCATTGATTACGTGTCTAAATGGGCCAAAGCGCAAGCTTTAGCCACAAACGATGCACGAGTTGTGATTTCTTTCCTTCAGCATTTATTCTCTCGATTTGGAACTCCTAAAGCATTAATTAGCGATAGGGGTACTCATTTTTGTAACACCCAAATGGAGAAGGTATTGAAGCGATACGGAGTTCTCCATAAAGTTTCTACTTCATACCATCCCTAAACGAGCGGACAAGTTGAGAATACCAATCGAGCTCTTAAAGGAATTCTTGAGAAAACTGTGGGGTCGAATCCAAAGGAGTGGGCGAATAAGCTCGATGAAGCGTTGTGGGCATTTCGCACCGCCTACAAAACACCGATTGGTACCACTACTTATCGGTTGGTTTATGGAAAAGCGTGCCATCTCCCGTTAGAGATTGAGCATAAGGTGATGTGGGCACTTAAAAAGTGCAATTTACATTTAAAGGAAGCCGGACGCCTAAAGGCAGGGCAATTGAATGAGCTTGGTGAATTACGCCTTGATGCGTATGAAAATTCGTTGATTTATAAGGAGAAAACCAAGCAATGGCATGATAGAAGGTTAAAGGGTCCGAAAGAGTTTAATGAGGGTGATCGAGTGCTTTTGTTTAACTCTAGATTGAAGTTTTTACCGGGAAAACTTAAGTCCCGATGGACGTGACCATTTGAGGTTGTTAAGGTGTATCCATACGGTACGATTGAGTTGAAAAATGCGAGTGGTACTACCTTTAAGGTTAACGGACATCGAGTTAAGAAATATTTCGATGGTCCGTTTGAGATTGATGATGGGGTTCACGTTGAACCCGATCCTAACGTCACTTGAAGTTGGGGTCGTGTGAATGACTTGGTAATAAACTTCACATTGTTGTAGAGTTTGTGTCTTTTTATGTTTGTTTGATGATATGTGCAATGTGATCTTGGTCGGCTTTTTGTTTTGGTCGTTTTTGGGTTTTTAGGATGAGGATTGGTGTTAAAATTGCTTAAAATTTTGAAATCCTGAGTTGACAGTACTTGGAGCGTCGCTCCAAGCCTTTGAGCGCCGCTTAGTATGTACGTATCTGATGTTTCAAATGTTTCAAAATGCTCGACATCAACTTTTAGTTAAACTGAGCGCCGCGCACCAATTCTGAGCGCCGCGCACCAATTTGAGCGCCGCGCCCTAACATGGAGCGCCGCTCCGATTAACTGGCGGGCTGTCTGATTTTTAATAAAAAAAACCCATTACTCTCAACCATACAACATTAGGCGATGGGTACCAGCCTTTTTATACCAAACCCTTTCATTCTTTCCATTCTATCTAACTTTCTTACACCTACAAACTCCTAGATCTAAAAACCCTAATTTCCATAACTTCAATTTCTTGTTCAATTACTTCTAAATCTTGCAAGAATGGCTCCCACTAAGGTCCGAATTTGTTTTCTCCCTTGCTAATCTCATCTAATTATGTGTAATTATTTGCTTAATCTTTGATTTACATGATGAATTAGTGTGGGGTTTGTTTAATTAGGGTTTGTGTTCTAATTGGCAATGGGTTTTCTTAGATTGTGATTGTATGCTTTGAATTCATGATTAATTTTGTGATTTTAGAAGTTTCACTTGAATCTAGGGTTTGTGTGTTTGAAGATTCAAATTTATATGCGGTGGAAGAGTTAATTGCTTTAATTGTTCTTGCTCTTGAATTGTTGATGGGTTTTTGAGCTAGTGTGGGGTTGTGTTCATATGGGCGGGTCATGTTGGTTTGAATGACTTGTGCCATATTGGGTTTCTTTATGTATGATGCCATGCTAGAGAGGATATAACATGTGTTTTTGAGTTGTGATGAGTATTTTGGTTAGTAGTAATTTGAATTGGTTAAAGTTAGCAAACATGATGAACTTGTCTAGATTTGTGGATATTAAAAAGAATTATGTGTAGTCATGTTTGTCATATTTTGGTTGTGATGTTACGGAGTAACGTTGATATGTTGCTATGTTTTAAAAGACAATGTGATGTGATTTAGATTTGAGGTCTTAGCATATTTTACGTGTGTTACTTGTGACTTAGTGATTGTTATTAAGGTAGATTAACATGCAACATGGTTTGGTTGTGATGGTATTTGGTACTTATGATTTTAACTAACACTAACTTTTGAGTTTGATGTTTTGTTTTCTTTATTTGTTTCATGTGTGTAGAGAACGAGAGGCAACCAGGAACAACCACGACAACCACCAAACAATCCGGAACTTTGGTTGTCACAGATTGATAATGATGAGGACTTTAAGGAACGATTGATGATAATCAGCGCACGTCCGATTGAGAGAACATTTTATTTGGATTGGACGCAACTTACGGCGTTGGGTAATAATATTACGAGAAGGTTGCATGGTTATTTGTGGTTAACATATGCGGGTCAAGAGTTGAGGCCATATGAGAAGTTGTTTGAAATCCGTGAGGATATCTATGAGCAGTTGACTTTAGAGTTCTTTTCGACGGTCAGTTGTCGACCACGAGCTTCTCTGACCGAGGAGGATTTCTTGACGTTTAGGTTAGGCGGACTGGTTTGAGGCATGAGTAAGATTGGGTTAGCTCGGGCATTGGATTTGTATCCCGAGTTGAAGGACAATGATTTGAAGTGGTTTTTGATACAGTGTAAGGTGTTTGGGCAAGAAGCTTTTAGTGAGAGTGAGTTTTGGCAAACTGTGGCTAAGGACACCGCGGGTGCTTTTAGTGCAAGTAGAAGTGTTGGGTCAATGTTTCGATTACCGGAGGACCGTATCATTTTCAAAATGATTTCGCATATGTTCATGGCACGTGGGAATGCGAATAAAGTTCAGCGAAGGGATCTTTGGATTCTACAACAAATTAAATTGTGAGGACGAATTGATGTGCCTTGTATGGTAGGTGTTTGGTTGCAAGAAGTTGGTACGGATGAGCGCACGGAACGCGCTTTGTTAGGTGGGCATTTAGTTACTCGAATTGCTCGGGCATTTTCAGTTCCGACTAGTAGGTGTAACAGGTTGGATATTGAGGAGATGCCTACTAATCTTTTAATTTTCTCAAGGGCTGAATTTATTAAGAGAAGTCAAGGAGGTTGGGTGTTATGGGTTGATGAATAACAACAACAGCAACAACAACAAGGTGATGGTGCTGGTCGTGGTCGCGGGTGTGGTGCTAGTCGATCAACTTATGAGGCAGGTAGTTCGAGTGCTGCAAACGTACCGGGTACGTGGGCACTTAGTAAAGAAAGTTAGGAATCTTTGGTTAACAGTGTAGATGGGATGCATTTGGAGTTTCGCGATAGTCGGTCAGCGTATGATGATCAGGTGGAGCATAATCAGAGGATGTTGGAGGAACATCGAAAGCATAATGAGGATTTGATGGCTTGGCATCAGAATAGTTATGGGTCAATTAACACAGCGTTGGGACAGTTTGGAACGGAGATTGGTCGCTTGGCTGAGCGAGTTGATAGGGTTGAGTATAATGTGATGGGGATTCAGGCTCATAATCAGTGGGAGATTCATCAGCGGCAGATACAGAGACAGATGCGTCAGACACCGGAGGCTTATATTCCGACGCGTACTACGATCCCTGATTATACAACAGTTACTCCCCCGAGGCCGGATCCATCGTATGACCTGTATCAGGCTTGCCAGGACACTTATGGTGTGGCTTGGGACCCCTTCAGAGATTTGTGGCTGAGTGAATGATTTGTCGTTGCGCATGATGTTGTTGTAATTTGTTTAAAACTATTTCTTTTCCTTTGGTCTGTATTTGGATAATTATGTATTCTATTTCTGTACTTTGAAAGCTTATTTTAGGGGCAAGGCGTTTCGGCGTCGGGTGATGCCACCTTGTCCGGTTTATGTAGTTTTTTGTTTTTTTAATAGGTTTGTTGGTGAAACGAATTTTCAATTCTGGCATTAAGTTCAGCAAAACTACATGATTGATGATATTGGTGTGATGATCGGGAATGGACGATGTTCTTATGCTGGCAGTCAGTTCAGCGCCATCTGTCACTGGCATTCCGCGATCAGTGGTTAAGCTCGATAAGTTTTTAAATTTTCTTTCTCACATAACCCTTTCGATTTTAATATATTTTTGATCTCAAGTGATGGGGACATTACTTGATCTCAAGCGTGGGGTGAGGGATGTAAAATCTCTCGGGTTGATTGTTAATTGAGTCATCGTCATATTAGTTTTGATATAAAAAGACTTGACAGTTTCACAAGTTTTGGTCGAGAAATAAAAAAATTGAAAAATTAGGGGTAAAAAAAAAAAATAATAGAAAAGTTAGTTTAAAAAAAAAAAGTAGAAAAACAATTGAAAATTCGGCCAAAACCTTTGTTATGAAAATTGGTTTTGATTTGGCTTGGTATTTTATGTCATATTTCGTGATTTTAAAGAAGCCAAAATTGTTCCACATGTTCATTTTCTTGGACATGAAATCCTACGAGTTCGGGGAACTCAATAGTAGGTCACCTGTACCAAAACGGGTGTAAACCGTGAGAGAGCAGTGATTGCATAGCGTGACTGTGACCGAATCACGTGCCAGATCAAAAACTTTTGGTTACTTGGTATAGCAGACTTCCGAAACTATACCATTTTATTATTACATCATTTAATGGTGTGATACTGTAGGAAGAGGAGCCTTGAGCTTCACCAGTGTTGTCCTTTTTAGGAACAATAGCTACGTGCTTGTGTTTGCTTAGACAACACAACCCATAGCCAAAAGCTATGGCACCCAAAGGTTTTTGGGATTTATCGGAAGGGTAGTATCTACTTCCTACCTTTCTTAAAATAAGCAGAAAATTTTGTCATGTGGGAAGTAGGCAACTAGGAAGTAAAGTCTTCCACCCGTTTCACTTGGTACGTATACCTCTTAAGCTGTACCATTTCATTACCCATCGTTTCACGGTGAGGTACTGTTAGAGGTGAAAGTCTTGAACTTTCAATACATGTTCATTATTTTGAATGTGAAATCCTACATGAACATAAAAATTCATACGTAGGTCACCTGCACCAAGGCGGGTGTCAACCGTATGAACGGTGATTGTATCGTTTGGTCGAAACCGGACCATGCGCTAGATCGAAAACTTTAATAGGGCGATCCTCATTGATTCTCCTAACAAGGACAATGTTGCATCCGACCACTTTGTATAACCCTAGGAGTAAAGTCTCCAAATCGACACGCTTGCTGATTTATTTCAGAAGTTGTAGTCCAGACCAGTTGTAGGGTGACGAAAAATCTTGAAAAGTCATTTCTAACATCGACTGGAAATCTACCAGGCCTCAACATCAAACAGGGAAACTGGTAGTTAGACTTATCTCGATGAGGGAGATCCGTCTCGTCAAATGGGGAGCGCACCATGATACACAAATCTGTGATTGATTAGATCCCCAGTTGGATAACCTCCGAAAAGGTAAGATATCATCTTTTAAGACTGATTAACCTCAATCTTTATGATTGACTTAACGTATTAGATGATTACCTCATGATTATCGATGATATCCGGACGTAATGTGTATCCTCCTAAGCACATTATTTTCTTACCGACATCACATGATGTTAGGTACTGTGGGAGGCATTGGCTTGACCAATTGCGGGGTAGCCCGTGCGTTCTTTTTGGCATACATGTTCGATTGCTATATTTTTGGTGCTCGGTTCCCACTTGATTCCCGGTTTCTTTGAAGACTTATATTATGGTTCGAGATTCTCTACCTCATTATTATGGTACGCTATTCGAGACTATATTTAGCTACTTTATTCATATTAATTGCTTGAGGTTTGGGAAGTTAATTTCGGGGGAATGCAAGTGGGAGGTATGGTTGATATTTACTCCAAAATCGTAACCACGCTAGATGTTGGTTTGTTGGTTGTTCGTTTGGTTCTACATACATGTTTGAAGAAGTTATCATATGGTAGAAGATTATTTTTGAGTTCGATTGCTAGAGGACTAGCAAAACTCTAGTGTGGGGTTGTTTGATATTGCATATTTAATACACGTTTTCCTTAGCGATATCGATCACATTTTAGTCCTTTCGGATACGATTTGGCGTTTATTTCGATAAGTGAAAATAAGTTCGAGTTCTAAAACCAAGAAGAGGAAATTTGAAGTTATTTGATGGTTTTAGTGACTTTCTATGTAAACGAGTGAAAGAAGTTGGTTTGATTCGAGTTTGGGTTGAGTTATGAGTTTTCAGCTCCAGAGTCAGCAAAATAGGCATTGAGCGCCGCTCAGATACATGGAGCGCCGCTCCATTAGGCGTGAAATTGAGTTCGAGAGTTTCAAAAGTTCACAGATCAGGTTAACAGCATATTGAGCGCCGCTCAATATATGGAGCGCCGCTCCATTTCCAGCCGGCTGCAGAATCTTGGTATTTAAAGCACGAATTTTTACCCTAATTATCATATTCTATTCCCAGACGAATTGCAGCAGCTTTTTGACGAAAAAGGTGATTTTTGGGGAATCCCAAGATCATTCTAACGCTTCAATCATTACGGAAACGTGCTTCGATTCATTCATCATTCAAGATTCAATCATCTATTAGGTTAATCTCTTTGTTTCAAACAATGAATTCTTCTATTATTTTGATTTTGATTTTGATTTTAGCCATGATTGTTGGCTAAGTTCTTTAATGTTTGTCTAGATTGAATATTAGTATGTGTTTGGATGATACTTAACGTTTAATTTGATTAATACATGATAATTATGAGTTTTGATTAAGAACCATTCTTATGGGATTTGATATTTGTTACTTGGATTGATTAGTGATCTTGTTTGAACAAAGGGAACCCTGTTTCAATTTAGAGAACTGATTTTCAATTGATTTGTCTTAATCAATTAGGTGCTTACTGGACCAAGGGGGTAAACCGGGTAACATAGATTGAACAAAATAGGGGTGAATTGTGTGGAGCGAACGCGTAACCAATTGAATCTTAATCTTATAATTAGTTAATTACTAAGTCACAAATGAAAGAGGTCTTTGGTGAAAGGGAATTCTAAGCCAATAAATCATAGTTTGACGTGTTTGCTAAAAGAGAACTCTAGGTAAACTGACTATGTAGTTACATGTATTGATAAATTGAACTAGTGCTTAATAACAAATTATCCGACACTGCGAATAGGAGATCTAGGCGAACATTCTTTTATCTATTGAATTCAATTATCTTTATTTTTCGTTGAGTCTGCAATTTAATTTATTTAAACTTAAAAACTAAAAATATTATCTTTTACTTTTGATCTATCCTTGATTTGGCTAATCGTTAAATAGCCACAAACCAATTATCTCGTACTTTCAATTTTAATAGATTAACTTAGTCTATTTTCATTAGCCGCAATCTTAATTTTCACTTTAAACTGTCCTTGGAACGATTTCGGAATTACCAACTTTATACTATTACACGATCTGGTACACTGCCCGTTAGTGTGTAGTAATCTTTTAAACCGGCATTTTCCAGAGAAAATTTATATACTAGATTTTACACATCATGTGTGTAGGGTGACCCTTGCTCGGGTTTACTCTATGTTTATGTGGGAGAATGGACTTCTCTTGTGCTTCGGGTCCATGTGATATGCTTATGCATTTTGGATTTCTACCCTTGGTGTTGTGATTGGCTAGCGTATTGGATAAACCCTTTGGCGATGGGTTTTGCTAGCATTTGTCGTTGAGGAGATTAATCTCTGGTGGTGCGGATTCATGATGACTCGGGTAGTTCGGTCATCTTGGTGATGAGGTGGTGAATTTCGGGTTGTGCGAATTCACCAAGGCTCGGGTAGTTCGGCCAACCTCGGTTGTTGAAGCGGTGAAGGAGGTGAATATCGGGTAGCGCGAATTCACTAAGGTCCGGGTAGTTCGGCCAACCTTCATGTGGTTTAGGTTAAGGGGTTAACCTTGTTAATGTTGTTGATCATATTTATTGTATATGCGTATATACTTATTGTTATGTTGTAGCTAATATTGTGGCGTTAGCTTGGTGATTACGTAGTGTGTAGCTACTTTGTGTATGTGCTCTTTTTTAGCTTGTTTACCATGCAGAGGCGGTATGTGTTTACTTTTGTGTTTGGTGATGCGTAGCCATTTTATGCATATGTATGTGTATAGTACCTTTACATTCACTAAGCATTAGCTTACCCTCTTATTGTTGATATTTTTATAGGTTCGCGTGATGGCGGCTCGGGTAAGCGTGGGGATTAGAGATCTTGGCAAGGTTACTTTAGAAGATCTTGCTTTTGGACTCGATTTAGGATTGGGTAGCGTAGTCCCAATCACCATGCTCGGTTTTGTGTAAAAATAACTAGTCGAGTCATGCAACGTATTTTGGTTTAGTCAAATAGGTCATGAGTATAACCAGGTTTATGATTTAATTATGTGATGTACGTTTTATTAAAGTCGTTAGACGTAATGTGGTAACAAATACGTTTTAGAAATTGTGTAATGGGACCTAAAGTGTTATTTAATGTATATTAAAAAGGAAAATTTTTTTTGGGCTGATAATCAACGGGTTGGGTCGTTACAAGTGGTATCAGAGCATGGTCTAAGGGATTTAGGTGACTTGAGATAGGTGCCTAGACTTAGACTTTTGTGTGCGCTTATCTGTTGTGGGACTTGTAGGTGAACGGGTCGGACGGGGACTTTGTTAGTGCCTTAGCGTGTAGGTGAACTAACTAGGATTATGACTTGTGTTATGATATTATTTCTTGCGTGTGTTTATATAGCGTAGAATTTTTGTTGGTGTTGGTTATATCATCGAGCGAGGCGGTCATTGTACTAACAAGTTGATACGGCGTGTGCGCGTACTAAGGACTTGCAAACCTTATTACGGGTGCAAATCGTGTCTACAAGTGATGTACGACGAGTGTCGAGCAAGATGGGGCGGTGTTGTGTGTGTGGTTTTATACGTTCGTGGACTAATAGTTTTGCATTCTTTAGAATGATGACGAGAAACGGGATCGAGGCGAGCGACGATGAGTTTAACACTAGAGTTGCGGCCGCCGTAGCGGAGCAAATGGGTGCGTTACGGGAAGAAATGGATAGGAAGTATTCCGAATTTCGAAGTAGTAGTGAAATGGAGCATTGTCTTAAGAGCTTCATGAGGACTAAACCTCCGATGTATGACGAGAAACCGGATCCTTTGGTAAGCACAACATGGATCTCAGATATCGAAGGGTGTTTTCGCACTATTGAATGCCCTCCCGAGAAGAGGACAAGACTCACTACTAGCTTGTTGAGGGGTAGGGCGAAAGATTGGTTGGACGGTAAAATTGATATTGTTGGTGGTGAAGCGTTTATGGGGTTATCATGGGACAATGTTAAGAAGGAATTCTTCGAGGAGTTCCGGACGCAAGCCGATTTGTCAGATTTGCGTGATGAGTTGCGAAATTTGCGACACGGATCTATGGACTTGAATACTCTCAAGATGACCTTTATGGCGAATGCTCGTTTTTGACCGGAGTATATTCGGAATGATCAGGCGTTGATGGGGGATTTCTATCAAACTCTGAATGATGACTTGCAGAACAAAATTAACAGGGGTCAAGCGAAGTCGTTTGCGGAGTTAATCGCGGTGGCTAGGGGTTTCGAATTGTATTCGCGATCGAGGATTAGTGAACCTTCAAGTAAGAGAAGGGTTGATTCGTACGGTGCCCCAAGTAAGAAAAATAAGGGTGCAAGTGCGAGTGATATTGCTATAAATATACATATACTTCGTCGCAATATCAATCCCAAATGTTATGATTTTTATGTGTATTCAAGTAGTTTTCGTTTTTAATTGGTTAAAATGTCCAAAGCGTCGAATGAAATGATATTATGGATTTTCAATGATATAAAGATCAAAATGGAGATAAAATGAAGATTTCTAATGAGTAACAAAAGACTACAACATCGCGCCTCAAGACTACAAGTTAAAATGAGCGAAATCACAAAATCTGCGCGTCTGCACGAAAAAAATCATAACTAAATCATACTGACTCGAATAAAGGCGAATCAGGTGTCCAGACGTCCGTAACTCAAAAATCTACAACTTTCAAGAAGAGACCTTACGCGAACGCGCGAAACGCGTAATCTTTTGGATCTAGATTCTAAGTTTCACATGGGACGGTTGCTTTATGTTTTATATCTATTCTTTTCCAGTCCTTTACAGAAAAAAGAAGCAAAAATACAGATGGAAGTTTGAAGATTACCTACTACTACTACAAGTGCATTAAATAGAGAGGACTACACAAAAAGAAAGAGGGACGTACAGTAGGTAGTAGTTAGGATATAGAATAGAATTAGAACAAAACTTTAGTCAACTACTACTTCCAAGTCTAAATATTTATCCCAAGTATTCCGTATCATTTATTTCATTTTATTTTCAGTTCCAATTAATTTTAAGATTCAATATTTAGGATAGTTTCAATATTAAGGATGTATTGTTCGTGATTAAGGGTATTATTGTGCGAGTGCAAGGGTGCTTTCATTTCCATTTTCTACCTTTGTAATCATTAAATTGAAGACCTTTTGTAAGTTTGTTACTTCCATTTTTATTATTGTCATTGTTACTTATTATTATGTTTATATTTATGAATTATTATTTTTACTCCCGTATCATTATCATGATTAGTTAGTAAATTCCCATAGTATTCGCTTAGATGTAGAGCCCTAGTGAAATGGATTGTTATCATTTGTAAAAATTAAAATGTAACTTAAGTATTTTTAACATTGAGCCTAATTAAAAGAACCATAATTATGTAACTAGATATTTAACCCTTGTCACTTAATTTATTAGATTCAAATAACGAAAGTTATTTTTATTTATATAAATTAAGCTTCAACATTAAAAGTGATTTAGACGAACTTATGAATAACTTATTAACACTAATTTAGAAATAAAGTTCGGTGGTTTGGGTAATATCATTAGTTATATAAAAGTGAAATTGTAAAAAGGGAAACCGTTATGATTTGAGTTTTGGCGAAAGTCAAAACTAGATTGGGTCTCAATTTAAATACTTGAGAAATAGTAAACTACCTAAATAAGGTCAAATGAAAATGAGATTTAATTTAGCTAGTTAAACCTTTATTTATTCGAAAGAAAAATATTAAGTTTATACTAAAACCTTTTAATAGAGCTTAACTTTAAAACAATCCATGGATCTAGAGGTGAAATATTTAAGTGAACACTCTCATTTATTTATTGCAAATAATAATTATTATTATTTTTACTTATTATTACTCAGAAAATTAAAATATAAATAGATTTTCTTCAGTTCAAATACATACTGTTTTTTCACATCAAACATAACATACGCGTATCGCGTATAATTTCACACGAAACGTGTATCTCCAATTCGTACGCGTAACGCATAGATATACACGCGGAACGCGTAAGGGTAATAACAGTACTGTTATATTTTTGTTAAATTCCAAGTTTTAATTAAAACATTTTATTATTACTTCCCTTTTCTACTAGATTAACTATCGGTAATTTAATCTCTTGAACTCCATTCTCCCTGTGGAATGAACCGAATTTACCAACAAACTAAACTACGCGGATAGGACTAGTTGCCTATATATGTGTGAAATCAACCTGAATTCATTAAAACACCACATATACAATAAATCAATTCGTGTAACAAAATAACTCAAATCCGTTCATAAATAAAGGTACTGTTTCACCGCATCAGCGAGTACGGGTAATGTGGGGAAAGGCACGATGGATTCTCGTGCACCTAGATGTTTCAATTGTGGTGTTAGGGGCCACAAGTTATGGGAGCGCACAATGCCAAGAAGTGATGATGGAATGTGCTACTATTGTCATAAAGAGGGACATCGCAAGCCGGATTGTCCCGAGTTGGCGGCGGCGAATGCTACGAGGAGTCATTAAGGTACTTTTTGTTTTAATAAATATGTCCTTAATTATTTATTTTGTACCGATGAGTTCGGGTTTGTTAAATGCTTTGTGTTGTGCATATTATTGTTGTGGGTGACATTCCTAATGGAATTACCCTACGGTGGCGTTTGGATTGACGGGTGAAGGGCGTAAGACTTGGTGCAACCAAACATTCCTTAGTGTTTGGGAAATGTTTCTACCAAGCCATGGGTATGGGCTTTGGTGATCGGTTGTTAAGCGCGCATTCGCTTTAGTGTTGAGGGTGGAACCATGAGGTTCATCAGGTGGATGGAGCCCGAGAGATCAAGTGTTTGATCTCGATGTATGTTGGTGAAGGAGTCTGCATGACGCGACGTTAGGTGCCTCTTTCATACCTACTAGCGTGGTATTCGACTCCGATGGTGTTGCGGTTACTTTGAACTTAGGGTACTGGTGAGAAACCCTTAGGTGCTTGAGTGACGATGGGGAAGTTATAAGTGATAGCAACCCGGTGATTGCTAGAGTGATACTTGTACGGTTGGTAAGTACTTCGGTTGAAGTAGCGAAAGGTAATCCGAAATCTTTCGCGTGCTCATGGTTGGAGCAAGGTATCGTGATGGGTACATTATGGAATACAAGACGGATGGATCTTGTCTTTCCTTAGCATGTTGGTTGTATGAGTCTCGGTGAGACGGAGACGGACTCGACGGTGGTTATGGGTCGGAGTCTAAGTGGGGGAGTTTGTACTCTCGCACGAAGATGTTCTAGTGTGTTGATATTGGACGATACTCGTATAGATTCGAGTCTAGTGTTGAGACCTATGTTGGTCGATTGTGGTAAAAGTACGGTTTGGAATAAATTGTACTTATGGTTTTGGATTTAAATTACCACCAAGGTGGTAATGTGGTGAATCTCGTTGGAAGATAAATTGACGTGTTTGACGAGCAAGGTGAGATCCCCGGTTAAGGGATGTGCGTGTTGGATTCTCTTCTAGAGAATTATTGATTTGTGCCTATGTGCGATATAGGTGGTTCTTGCTCGATTGTGATGACGTTGTATGCTATGGTATGGACCACGGCGTCGGTAGTGCCCTAGCATGTGCGAGAGTGTTATGATGTGAACCACGGAGCCGGTAGCATCATGACAATGCATATGGTGTGAACCACGGAGCCGGTATCACCATGACGCGAATGTGGTTGACCGTATGGTTAGTGTATTCCGTTAGGATTCACTATGGTGTGTGCAGTGCGCGATGTTACACCACTCATTGATTGAGGCCAAAAGAGCATGTGTAATGGGTGGGTTAGTCGCGGTGATAAGACACCACCTAGGGATTAGTGATACGCGGTGTTAAGTACACTAATGGATATTGGTGTTGGGAGTAGTGTTATATCGGCATGGTATGACATTATCAGGAATTGCGAGTACCGGTGGGAAATGAGAGTACCATTCCTTGCGTTGTGATTTAGGACGCGAATATCGGGTTGTTCGTATTCACAATATTTCGGGTAGTACCATTGTCCCTGTTGGTCGGACTCATAGTTTGAGGTAGTGAATGTCGGGTGGTTCGGATTCACTAAGGCTCTGTTTGCACGAACATCCTCGGTTATACTATGTGGTGGAAGTAGTGAATATCGGTTTGTGCGTATTCATAATGACTCGGGTTGTGTGGTCATTTCGTTGTGAGAAATATGGATTGGGTTGGTGAATTTCGGGTTGTTACGAATTCACTAAGGTTCGGGTTGTTTCGACCATCCTCTATATATGTTTAGGCTCGGGTTATTTCGACCATTTTGGTGTGGAATTGTGATGCAATAGTCGTGTTTTGCTCACGTGTTTGCGGTAGTTGCGTATTAGCCATGTTTGCGCACTACAAGGGATGTTAAGTGGTAAGTGTTATCCGTAAGGATTCGCTATTATTTGGTCTTCACCGGTTAGATGGTTGACTTTATTTTGGTATGTGGTTGTTACTAGCAATGTACTTGGTACGGGTACGCTAGGAGTTGTTACTAGCAATGTAAGGGATTGAGCAAGTTTTAGTGCTTGGATTGTGAATTTGATAAATCGCGGGCGACGATTTAGTTGTTGAAGGTAACTCTTTGAGAAGAATTGCCTAGAGGAGTTGGAAGAATACGTGGCGATTTCGCGTATTCTAAGTGATCGTTATAGACTTCGAATGTTGTGTGGATTGCATGTCTTGGAATGCGTGCAAGTGTGTATTTAGTTAATGGATTAATCTTCGGGTTAATGAGAAGTGTGGTGAAAGTCGGATTGGAACGATTGTTTGAGAACCATAGCGTGTAGGTTCGGATTGGTTAAGTGACTAGGATCACGAGGACGTGATCGAAATAAGTGGGGGAGAGTGTTAAGACCCGTTTATTCGTACGATGCATATATGAAGAGCAAGTGCGACGTATAAAGAATATATATATATATATATATATATATATATATATATATATATATATATATATATATATATATATATATATATGTGTGAAGAATATATATATGTGTATCGAGTATGTATATATGTTGCATGTACGTAAATAGAGTACGAGAGTGATCGAGGGGTTGTGATACGTGTTCTAGAGAGTATGTACGCCTAGTGTATGAAGGGTACGAGACGTGTTCGTGTGTTGGGGTTCAAGTACGCGAAAAATGGTCAAAACCCACACTAGGTCGCGACGCGGCCTGGTGGGATCGCGGCGCGACAATCCAAGGGATTCAGGATCGGGAGGCATGTCAAAACAACTACCAGACCATGCACAATCTCACGGCGCGAGGAAAGAGGGCCGCGACGCGGGGATACTGGGTGACTGGTTCCGAATTTCGCAATTTTAAAGGGGAAGTGAGGGCATTTTGGTCTTTTCGTGTATGGGACAGATTATATCCACAAATCTGGTCCATTCATCTCAATTTCTTATTTCTTTTTCCTTTTTCTTCTCCATTTCCCCTCTTTTCTTCAATTCTCCAAATCATTCAAGAGGAATTTTGGAAAGTGAGATTCGTGATTCGATCTTTGGCGCTAGAGGCAACGTTGTTCTCCTCGTTCTTAGCTACAGTTTGATACTAGCGGTAAGCTCTAACTCTGAATTTCGTTTTCGTGTTCATCATCTAAATTTGGGGGCTTTAGATTGTATGTTCATAAGTGGAGCCCCACTAGTTGTTAATGGAAGATAATAACTAGGATTCAGGTTTAAAGGTGTCGAAGGTGGTTTTTGTTTTGGTAAACTAATTAACCAAGTTTAATGCTTACAAATGAGTGTAATCACTAGTATTTAGTAATTATTGAAGAAATGGAAACCATTTGTGTTCATTTGGTTGAATAATTTTGAATAGAGTCAAAATTAGGGTTTGTTGATGATTGTGCTCGATTGTCGATTTAATTGAGTTTATAAACTTAAAATGAGTTAAGTTAAAAGTTTAAACTCGAGTTAAATGTGTTTTGGTGTCAAAACTAGCAAACAGTGAGATTTTGACTTTTAAGGGTCAAAATGGGTTTTCAAGTGAAACACGAGTTAAAATGCGTTCGAGTGCTTAAGTTGGTACATTTAGGTATCTCGGGTACGCGGGATTTGGTCTTGTTGGTTTTCGACCTTCGAGTAGCGTTAAAAGTGCATAAGGGCGTAATTTGTACTTGTTGTTCATTTGGACGGGTCGAGAGTCCAAATGAGTTTGTATTGATGATTATGTGATAAATGGAATAGGTACGTTCCATTGGCGAGTTGCGGGATTGGATTACACTTCATCGAGGCATTTAAGGTGAGTGTAAATTTACTATACGTGTATGTATGGACTCCTCTTGTGTGAGAGAATGGACTCCTCTTGTGCTTCGGGTTTACTCTAAGTTTGTGTGGGAGAATGGACTCCTCTTGTGCTTCGGTCCATGTGATACGCTTATGCGTTTTGGGTTTCTACCCTTGGTGTTTTGATTGGCTAGCGTATTGGATAAACCCTTTGGCGATGGGTTTTGCTAGCATTTGTCGTTGAGGAGATGAATCTCGGGTGGTGCGGATTCATGACGACTCGGGTAGTTCGGCCATCTTGGTGATGAGGTGGTGAATTTCGGGTTGTGCGAATTCACTAAGGCTCAGGTAGTTCGGCCAACCTCGGCTGTTGAAGCGGTGAAGAAGGTGAATCTCGGGTAGCGCGAATTCACTAAGGTCCGGGTAGTTCGGCCAACCTTCATGTGGTTTAGGTTAAAGGCTTAACCTTGTTAATGTTGTTGATCATATTTATTGTATATGCGTATATACTTATTGTTGTGTTGTAGCTAATCTTGTGGCGTTAGCTTGGTGATTACGTAGTCTGTAGCTACTTTGTGTATGTGCTCTTTTGTAGCTTGTTTACCATGCGGAGGCGGTATGTGTTTACTTTTGTGTTTGGTGATGCGTAGCCATTTTATGCATATGTATGTGTATAGTACCTTTACATTCACTAAGCATTAGCTTACCCTCTCGTTGTTGATATTTTTATAGGTTCGCGTGATGGCGGCTCGGGTAAGCGTGGGGATTAGAGATCTTGGCTAGGTTGCTTTAGAAGATCTTGCTTTTGGACTCGATTTAGGATTGGGTAGCGTAGTCCCAATCACCATGCTCGATTTTGTGTAAAAGTAACTAGTCGGGTCATGTAACGTATTTTGGTTTAGTCAAATGGGTCATGAGTATAACCCGGTGATTTAATTATGTGATGTACGTTTTATTAAAGTCGTTAGACGTAATGTGGTAACAAATACGTTTTGAAAATTGTGTAATGGGACCTAAAGTGTTATTTAATGTATATTAAAAAGAAAATTTTTTTATGGGCCGGTAATCAACGGGTTGGGTCGTTACAGTATCAATGTAATATGATCAGCCTCGGGGTTTTCATTATCTTACATGTTCTAATAGTCGAATCTAACACTATTAAATCACGATTTGAAGCTAGAAATGGAAAAACATAACATTGTCTCCTGCTTTACAGGAAACTCATTGATCAATGGGCTATGCCCCAATGGTGGTTGTGATTGCATGTTTTGTTATATATAAATTTGTTCGCCCTAAATAATGAGTTTTATTTTGTTATTTTGGGAGATCTTAGCTCTAAAAAATTTTATGCGACTGTTCAAGAGGGTCATGTTTAGAAATTTTACAGTTTTCTATTCAATTTTTTTTACATATGTTGCTTTCAACATACAAATTAGGATTGAGTATGGTTGCCGTATATTTGTTAAACGAATCATATTGGGCTATGTTTTTTTCTTTTCTTTTTTATATATCGGGCTATTGGGCTATGTAGTCCAAGCATATTATATAGCAAATATGCATCAATATATTCAAGCATATTATATAATTGGGCTATGTAATACAATAAAAATTGTGCTAGTGGTGAATAACTTCATACCAAAAGCTTAGGATTTGTCCCATTACTCAAAAAAAAAGGAGAGTTAAGAACTTTATATCCAACAATCTACATGCCCAATTAAACTCATTCTAAACAACAATCTAACTAAACATTGTGTTTGATCTTCCTCCACGACTCAAATCGTCAAAACATGAAGACGTTGAGACTGTATCTCGATGTGTAGGATAAAAGACTTTGCAAAGCTCGCTATATTTTCGAAGATTAAAATTATGCACCTCCATAAGCTTCCTCTGCTTTGTCTTGAAACGACGTTGAAAGTAGCCTTCGAACGTGGGCTCTTTTGATGTCTTTATAAAAAACATGTACGCGAGTGCAAAATGAAAAGAAGTAACAAAGAAACATATAGGCTCCATCACATCCCAACTAAGTTCCCAAAATGTGAGCCTCATAAACCCTATTGTTTGTATGATTAGGAAACCAAGACCACCATAAAGCTCGCTGCGTACTTGAGATAACGACTTTTGATCGATCAATGCTTTTTGCGTCTCCAGTTCTTCGAGTTGTCGTTTTCTTGGGTCGTTTGGTGCGGCTATAGATTGTGATAGCAACTCCTCCATTGATTTGGCCAACTATAATAATGATAATAAATTAATAATTAATACGATCGTTTGTTAGTTAATTTTGTCCGTATACCAAATTCAAGAAAATTTATGAAAACAGTTAACAGACATAAATACATAATTACACTTGTCAGCATGACATTTCTTTTAAATCACTAGTTACGTTCTAAAATTCTTTTATATGGATCATCGTTATATTTACAAATACTACGTGAACCATCCGTCGGTGTAACCACCATTATCTGTTAGCGTTAAACAACTAGGAGTATTAATATAACTTTTATAAATTCTTAAATATATTTTTGTCATTCTTTTATGAATTTTTTAAACGACTACTCTTAAAACTATCGCTAAGATGTGAAAAAGACTAGTATTTTTTAATAAACTGTATTTTAAAATCAACACAAATCACGCTCTACACTTGTAGAATATATTAATGCACCTTAAAGATATAACCCTAACAAAAACAACATGGCTCTGTTATGTGAAAAACACATACAATATGCATGGAAAACACACAAGATTTTGCAATAAAACGACAACTCAAGCGCAATTTTGGATTATTTTTTTTTTCACGTTAGGCAGGCAGGTGTTGATACTAGACAAATTAAAATGTACGTTCTTTTCTCTGTTTTCCAAAATCATGACCAGATACATGCTATTATAACTAAAAATCAGGTTTGTTCATTTATTACATTACAATAAGGTGTTCACGATTACAAAATGAAAAGCCTAAAAAATGTGTCCAAATACATACTTTGTTAAAAAAACAAAAACAAATAAACCAGAAAACATCATATATGTTCTTGACACCAAACAAATAATAATGTAATTTCAAATTAAGCGAATTATACCTGATCAGGACGAAGAAATACAACGTTTCCTAACACAATAACATCACCAGCTTCATCAAGCATTTTCGAAAACTCTAATCCTTGTTCATGATTACAACAAGTATCAATGCAAATCGTAACAAACTCCATATAACTAATCGAGTTCGCGGGGATCATTTTCACAGCGGCCCTCACCTTA
Source organism: Rutidosis leptorrhynchoides (assembly GCF_046630445.1). NCBI lineage: Eukaryota > Viridiplantae > Streptophyta > Magnoliopsida > Asterales > Asteraceae > Rutidosis > Rutidosis leptorrhynchoides. Next base: position 79,456,948 of record NC_092341.1, on the reverse strand, counting down.
TTTAATTGGGAAACTTTCAATATCTTTTTCGCATCATTAACCGAAATTCCAACAGACTTAACAGGATTTTGTAATCCGTCAAATCTAAGACGATCTCCGTTAGTTTCGTTAAGTTTTTCTCTCAACTTTTCACCAACCGGAAACGAAAATAGTTCCGGGAAACTCATTGATGATTGGTTGATTTTTCTACGTTGAAGAAACCTTCGAAAGAAACCGGTATGATCATTTGGGGGAGAAAGATTATGTGGAGAATTTAACGGTTCGTGATGGAAGTATGATTTGGTGACGTTTAATGGTTTATGAATTGAGTTGTGATTAAAGGGTGTGGTTTGATTGATTAAACGTTTAGTTATGGCTCGCCGGAGTGCCATTTTATGTTGAGATTTTGGGATGGTAAATGAGAGTTTGAGTTGTGTGGATTTTATAGTGTTAAAAAGAGACGAATATCACAGAGAATTAAATATCGTAAGATATGTAGATTTATTATTATTCTCTCAATGTGATTCATGTTTTTTTAAATCAATTTATTAGTTTTTATGTCATTTTCTTTTCAAACTTTTTTTCTAACGGTGACATCAGCCTAATGAAAGATGACTTAACCACATTCGCGATCATATGTTACTCAAACACACGTTAGGAGCGACGATGTTGACAGTACCATTGAAGGTTGAGAAAACCCCTCAAGACGTTACCAAATCGCATTGATGTTGGTAATACTATCAAAGGTTGAAAACTCCCCCGGGAGACTGAGAATCGAACATGGATTGGTAATACCCTAACACTGCATGAAAAAACATGACGGATGACGAAGGTATTTGCGGCAATGTTATCTCGCCGCAAATAGGCCCACAACACGACAGAATATTCACTTTTTTGGATAGCAAATGGATCCACCACGCAATTGCGGCGATACTTTTTTACAATTTCGTTGCAAATAAATAAACGAATTTCTTTTTCATTTTATTTCTCGTTAAATTCTGATCAAATGCTGAAAGTACATTTGCGACGCCTTATCCACAAATTGACGCTGTAGTATTTTGCCGCTTAAATTTTCCTCCAATCTAGTTCCCGCAAATAGTCGTCGCAAAATACTTTCGGCGTCGAATCTATGGAGTCGATGGGATAGCGGCGGTACCTCGCCGAAAAAGGTTTTTGTGGTGATTTTTTGGTCCAGTTGCGGGAAGATAACTCGCCTCAATAGGGCGCATTCCATGTAGTGCAAGTTGGATCTCACCCCATATCACTCAAGTCAAGGCTTTAGTTATTTTTTTCTTTACAATGTAAATGTGTATTTTCTTATCGGTGTTATCTTAAGATTTTATTCTTATGCATATAATTTGATAAATAATAAAAAATATAATAATTAGCTATATGTACTAAATAGATGAGAACTTATGTGCATTGCCGCTGATCACCTCTTTGTTTGTGATGACGTGATGTGGCAAAATATTTGTTGTGTACGATTGGCCCCAACGACAAAGCTAAGTTTCTTTATAATTTGGTACGTGTGTTTTATAGTATACCTAGTGGTCGTACATTATATTATATTATATTATATTATATTATATTTTATTTATTAGAGATTCATTGCTGTGATTAATTAGAAAATACATTCTTAACTGTTAGTGCATGAATCCTTAGCCGTAGATTGATTCATAGTTTGATACATTCGGTTATGTAATAATGTTTACTTGTGACTATTGATTACGTTTGTGATTGTGCGGGCTTAATTTGTTAAACAATCAATTAGTTAAACTGCACACACAGTCGACCGAGTGTGTCCACACACTCGACCGACTGTGTTACACAGTCGACCGACTGAGAGACACACTCGACCGAGTGTGTCTGATATGCAGTGTATATACGGGTTGAGACTTCTTTGTTGAGGTTACTCATCCCATTCACCCTAATCGACAGGTTTTCGTCTCTGCCGAACCCTAACACCAAATACCACCTAAATACTTCGTTTAGGCGTCGATCTAATCTAGTAATTGTCCTAGGTTTGATCTATTCGATCCCGATACGACCCATATCTCGGTTTAACCCAATTCTAGTGTATTTCGCCTCTAGGATTATTTGCAAGCGACCTAAGATCCTTAAATCTTCGTCTACAAAGTGGTATCAGAGCTGGAGTCTCTGGTTTTGCTTGATCTAAATCGTTTTTGGGTCAAATAGTTGATGTTTTTGGTGTTATTTGTGTTTTAAACGATTAATCCTTTTTCTTACGTTATAGTTTGTGTTTTCTTTGTCAAAAAGTGTTTCTGGAGTCTTTGCAATTGTTTTCTACATTTTGGTTTAGAGTTTTTCATAAAAAATTGATCAAAAAATCGATTTGAGTCTAGAAAACCCTAAAAGTCGACATGTATCTGTCAAGAACACACTCGGCCGTGTGTATCTTGACAGTCGACCGTGTGAGTCTCTCAGTCGATCGAGCGAGCTTGTTAGTCGACCGTGTGTGTATTACCAAAGCCGTGTGAGATCAATATAGTTAGTCGGCCGTGTGTGTGTAGTCACTCGACCGTGTGAGCAATACAATCGACCGTGGGAGTTTGACAGTCGGTCGTGTGAGTTGGAATACCAAAGGCATAGTGTGTAACGAAGTGCTACCAAAACTTTGTCATGCAATCGACCGTGTGTCTTACAAAATCGGCCGTGTGTCTTAGTCAATCGACCGTGTGTATTTGTCAATCGACCGTGTGTCTTACACAATCGACCGAGTGTCTATTTACCCAGAAACTTAATTTACATTTAATTATCACATAATTAATTAAAATGTCGGACACTAATTAACAAGTATCAAATGAATACAGTGCCTTAGTAATTGCACCAGGACTTCACAAATTACTACTTTCCGGAAATGAGTCTGGATCTACCAATAAGGTTCCCAAACTTGATAATCTAAAGGACTTTTTGGACTGGAAGGCACGTTTTATGATATATTTGAACGATGTTGATTCTAGACTGTGGGAGTTGATAGAGAATGAGTATGCTTGGCCAAATGGAGGGGATGAGGAACCAAAGGAAACGTCGGAGTTTAATCCTGCAGAGCGAGAACAATATAACTTGGAATGTAAGTGCTACGCGCAGTTAACTCAGACACTATCTAAGGAAATCTTTTCCCAATTCAAAAACAAGAACAAGACCTCGCATACACTTTGGCTTGCTCTTCAATCAGCCACAGAAGGTACAACTACTTACCGTGCCACTAAGGGTAAGGTTTTGAAAGATGAATGGAGATTATTCGCAGCTCTTCCCTCCGAGACTCTTGGGCAAACCTTAGAAAGATATCGCCTGCTGGTTGCAGAAATGACAGATTATGGAATAGACATATCAGATGATAAAGCAGTTAGAGTGTTGAAAGATGGTCTTCCTGAAAAATGGGACAACGAAATTGAAAAGATTCAGAACAGGTACATTGCATCTGATCGTACGTTAACCCTGACAGCTTTTACATCCAAGCTGATGGAAAAGGATATTTAGGTTGAGGCAAAAAGGAAGAGACTTGGTACTCTAGCGGCAGCTTCAACTGTTGGGTCATCTTCAGGAGGTCATGCTCCATTGCAAACAGCTTTCATCTTAACCAAAGCATCACAGACCTCGCCACCACAGTCAGAGTCAGGGTATTTCAATGCAAAGTCTCAAGCACTGAAGTCAACTGCTAAACTTATTGATTCCGGCGTTCTGCAACAGTCTCAATCACCAGTGATCAAGACAGATAATATCAAGAAGAGGCCTCTAGAACAGATTCAGGAGGATAAGGCTCTAGCTGCTATCGTGGTTAACTCTTATAATGATATGATCAGTAGGCGGATAATAAATGGCCATCTGGAGAATGAAGACTATGATCAGATAGATGAGGATGAGATAGAAAGAATGGACATCCTGTATGCTATGGGTAATGTCGTGAGACGAGCAAGGAAGTATCTGAAGAGAACAGGACAGAGCACTTTGAGTTTGAATCGTAACACTAAATTTAGGTTTGATATGTCCAAAGTGAGATGCTTTAACTGTGATGAACTGGGTCATTTCAAGCGAACATGCACAAGACCACCCAAGCCTGGTTTTCATAATCCGTTTCATAATACTACAATTGAGGTGACTCCAGGACATGCTGGTCCGACAGTGAGCAAGGATGCAACTTCTAGTGGTCAATCCAAAGTTTTGACTACTACTTATTCTGATGAGGTGTGTGATTGGTCGATCTCAGTTGATACTGAAAAAGCTAATGTGGTTTTTGTTGGTAAGAGTGGAGCAGAAATAGAAGAAGAAAGGGTTATCATGAGAAAAGCTGGATGTATAGGTAAAGATGATCCAGCTTGCACATGCTATGTATGCAAATGTGACGCACGTATGAAACGGGTTGAAGCAGTAATGAAGATGTGTCTTAGAAAGAGAATTAGTGATAGGTTGTATGATAACTTCCACAAAGCCAAGGATCTATCTGATCTTGAATTCATAACTGACTCTTCAGATGATGATGAATCCTCAGGAATGAGTTGTCATACAGGAACCTGGTTTAGAAAAGAACTGGCACATTTGATCAAGGGTGATGTTGAAGGTACTGATGAGAAGGTAGTCACGGTGACAAGTTCGAATAATCCTGCTAAAGTTGAAGGCAAAGAAGGATATGATGCTGATTATTCAGACAGTACAAGTTCAGAGTCAGAATCAAAATCAGATACAAATTCGCAAGCCGATAGAAAAGATTACGCGTTCATGGCTAACACATCCAGCAATGACAAGGTATGTAATGATTCAGATTCTTTATGTTTAAAATGCATTGACCTTGAACAGGAAATAGCTAGACTTGAATGTGTAGTCTCTAAGCTTAATGAGATACCTGCTACCTGTGAAACTTATCCGAAACTTAGACTTGAACTTAAGAACTTGAGTCTAGAAAATCAAACAAATAGAAAGAACTATGATGATACTCTCTACTACCTGAATAAGCAGAAAGAGTATGTTGATGTCATTAAGTCTTTAGAAAATCAGGTAGGTCATTTAAAATTAACTATTGTAGATGATGAGAAAGTGGTTCACCTGTATTTGAGCCAGATAGAAGCACTTAAGGCAGAAAAAGATTCATACAAGTTAAAATATGAGTCAGAGAAGGCTAGGATTGATAATTGGCAGAGAATGTCATACGTGACACAAACCTTGAAACATCCCAAAAACCAAGGGATAGGCTACAATCAGGTTGCCCCACTGCTTTTAGGAGAGTTTATCAATAAACCTATTGAGAAGAATAGGGATCCGGTTGTAGAACCAAAGCATGGTAAGCCCGAGAAAAATTCTGTAGAGAGTAAAAGTGAGTCTGGTGAGGGTAAAAAACCATTAGATGTTGTTTATGACACGGAGTTCGACACTGATGTCGACACCGAAAAGGACGGGAAACCCTTTGTAGTTGTAACTAAACCAGTTACAATTTTGAAGAATCCAAATAATGAAGCGAATAGGAGTGAAAGTCAAAAGACTGAGAAGAGGAGTGTTAGTAAGCCAAAACAATCTAGGAAGAAAAATACTCAGCACACCCCTGTTAAGTTTGTTAAGGATAGTAGTACTGTGAATTCTCAGATTGTTGATCCCAAAACTGAACTTCCACCAAAAGGTGAGGGTTCAAATTTAGGAAGGGTGACGAAATATATTCCGCCTAATCGTAGACAGACTGTTAAACAGCAAGTCACGTCACCCACTCCAGCTAGGCAACAGAATACACCCCCGAGGAGACAATATTCAACTTCTAGGCATCAAGTGTTTAATGTTAATAGTTTTGATAATGTTAACTGTTTCAATTGTGGGATGTTGGGACACAGGGCTATGAATTGCAAACCCATTCAACAGACACCACACAGGAAGATTGATCTTAGCACTAAACGTACTTTCAATGGAAGATCATCCTCACCTGTGTTTAAATCTACTTCTGTGAAATCAACTGAAACTAAAGTTTTCCAAATAAATGACTATTACAGGAAACCTTTACCAAAAAATACTATTTAGAAACGTAAGTCAGAAGTGAAAGGTGTCCAAAATTTTGAAAGTCCTTCTGGATCTATGGGATAATTTGCCAGTGGTTGGCGTTGATGGGAAACCCACTGCCATTCGGGTATGGGTGGCCCTTTCTAATTAATCTTCTTATGTTTATGTGCATGTCGCCTACAATCCTCGTTGCAGTACATGGATTGTTGATAGTGGGGCGTCCAGGCACATGACAGGGAACTTGTCCTTACCTTCTAATGTGCAAACAGTGGATGGAGGACCCGTTTCTTTTGCAGGTAGTGAAGGAGGTTTTGTTACTGCGTAGGGAGTGATTTCAAATGAGAATGTTAGCTTTGATAAGGTCAATTTTGTGGAGCAAATGTCGAACAATTTGCTTTTAGTTTCACAGGTTGCTGACAAAAAGTATACGGTTGCTTTTGATGACAAATTGTGTTATATCTTGAGAAAAGATTTCGTGATTCCGGAAGACATGATTTTGATGACTGCTCCAAGGTGTAAGGATCTATATATCCTTGATATGCGAAAGGCTCATGTTAAAGCAGCTACATGCCATCAGGCTTTTTTTTCCAAAGCTACTGAGCAGGAGTCTATTACTTGGCACAAGCGTATGGGTCATCTGAGTCTAAGAAAGATGAATAATCTAGTTCATAATGGACTAGTTGATGGTGTCAATCTTAAGAGTTTTCATATTCCAAAAGGATGTCTTTCGTGTAAGAAAGGGAAACAGACAAGAAAACCTCATGCTTCCAAGAAGCATCATTCTGTTAGTGTTCCTTTGGAATTATTGCATATGGATCTTTTTGGTCCAGTTAACTGCAAGACTATCACAGGAGAGTCATACTGCTTGGTAGTTACATATGAGTATTCTCGTTTCTCTTGGGTTGTGATGCTGAAGCATAAATCAGATACTTTCGAGCACATTAAAGTTTTGATTCTGAAGCTTGAAAGTTTGTATAAGTTGAAGGTTAGAAAGATTCGTACCAACAATGGTACAAAGTTTAAGAATAACAACATGATGCTATTTTGTAATGAAAAGGGGATACAACAACAGTTCAGTCCTGCTTATACACCTCAGTCAAATGGGGTGGCTGAAAGAAAGAATAGGACGTTAATTGAAACCGCAAGAACTATGCTAGCTGATGTGTGTTTACCTATTGTTTTCTGGGGAGAAGCGGTGAGCACGGCGTGTTATGTGATGAATAGAGTTCTGGTGGTGAAGAGACACGGAAAGACCTGTTATGAACTGTTACATAAGAGAAAGCCTAACATTAAGCATTTTGAACCCTTTGGTGCTCCTTGTACTATTCTCAATAAGAGACACTGGAGGGAAATTCAATTCAAAGGTTGTCTTTGGTATCTTCTTGGGTTATGGGAATCCAAATAAGCGAGTGTACAATACTGAATCTAAGTGTGTTGAAGAACGTTTTGAGGTTGATATTCAGCATAACGCTCCAGCTCGTGTTAGTAAAGGATTCGCATGGCAATTTGAATATGATAAATTGTTTGACTCTTTCAACGGTCCATCAGAGGTTACAGACGATGAGTTACTTACTCAGATGTTGTATGATGCTCAGAATTCCATAGAGAATGTCATTTCTATTCCTAGCCAGACTCAAGTTCAGACTCGAAGTTCTCATCAAAGTCCAATTCAGAGTCCGAGGCAAAGCATCCAGAGTGAGATTGTGTATGAGACAGATGAAGATAGTGATTCAGACGAAGATGAGGGTGTTAATCAAGCACGGTTGACAGAAGAACACTTAAATCCTCTTTATAATCACCTTCCAACTGTAACAGGGACTGAACAGCCAACTGAAGCCGGAGGAGTACGTAGGTCAAATCGTGTTATCATGCCTCCGAAATGTTTAGATGATTACTATGTTGATACAAGAGGCATACCTCATATTGGGATTCCTCATGCCATGACTAATGAAGCATCTACGTCTGAAATTCCTACTACATCTGAGACTCCAGTAGTATGTGAGAGTCAATCATTAGCAGAAGGTGTTGAATCAGAAAGTGCAAATGTGGTCGCAGCTTTCTACTCCTCGTTGAACAAGACAGGGAGAGTATTTGTGCATGCTCATTCATGTTATGTGTGTCAAATTCAACCAAAAGATGCTTTTGAAGCGTTGAAATATGATGAGTGGGTTAGTACTATGCAGGAAGAGCTGTTACAGTTTAAACACTTGAAGGTTTAGAGACTTGTCAATCCACCACATGGTTGTGAACCCTATAGTCTTCAATGGGTGTTGAAGAATAAGAAGGATGAACAGGGTATCATGATCAGAAACAAAGCTAGGTTGGTGGTAAAGGGATATCAACAAATCCCTGAGATTGACTATGATGAGGTTTTTGCTCCGGTTGCTCGACTGGAAACAATTAGAATTTTCTTGGCTTTTGCATCTTTCATGGGTTTTAAAGTATTTCAGATGGATGTGAAAAGCGCATTTTTGTATGGAGAGATCAATGAAAGAGTATTTGTTGAACAACCACCTGGTTTCGAAGATCCTCATTTCCCAGAAAAGGTTTATCGACTAGAAAAGGCACTTTATGGTCTTCACCAAGCTCCTAGAGCGTGGTATGCCACGTTGTCCAACTATATGCTTGAAAATGGTTTTAGGAGAGGTGTCATTGATCAGACACTTTTCATCAAGAAGAAGGGACAACATCTTATGTTAGTGCAGGTTTATGTTGATGATATTAGCTTTGGGTCAACGGATCAGGGAATGGTTGATGAGTTTGAGAAGGTCATGCAGCGGAAGTTCAAAATGAGTTCCATGGTAACTATAAAGTTTTTCTTAGGTTTGCAGGTAGCTCAGACGGATAAAGGCATCTTCTTGCATCAGACCAAGTATGTTGCTGATATTCTGAAGAGGTTTCAGGTGGAAGCAGAAAGACCCACTAAGACTCCATTGTCAGTGAATCATGGGATCTCACCTGATTGTGAGGGTGCTTCAGTGGATCCTACGTTATACAAGGCGATCATAGGTTCTCTAATGTATCTTACAGCCTCTCGACCAGATATTATGTTTGCGGTTTGTCTGTGTGCTCGTTATCAGGCAAATCCTAATGTTCATCATATGTTCGTGGTTAAGAAGATTATGAGGTATTTGAAAGAAACACCGAGTTTAGGATTATGGTATTCGTGTGAGGATGGGTTTGATCTCACAACTTATAGTGATTCTGACTATGACGGTTGCAAGAAAGATTTCAAATCAATGTAAGGAGGTTGTCAGTTCCTTGGTAGCAAACTAGTCACTTGGCAGTGTAAGAAGTAGACAGCAGTGGCTCAGTCCACTTGTAAAGCAGAATATATTGCCCCGGCCAGCTGTATATCACAGGTTATCTGGATTCAACAGCAGCTACGAGACTACGGTTTGCGTATTTCTAACACTCCTATTTATGTTGCTAATACTCCTGCTATAACTGTCACTAAAAATCCCATAAATCACTCTAAAACGAAACATATAGGGATTAAATACCATTTCATTAGAGACTGCTATGAGAAAAAGTTAATAGATGTAGTGCAGATAGATACTACAACCCAACGGGCTGATCTCTTCACTAAAGCTTTTGATAAACCACGCTTTGAGTTCTTGTTAAAAGAAATCGGAATTAAATTGCTAACTGACGTGGTTCCTGAAACTGAGGATCCTAACACAGAGGATCCTTCCAAAGAAACTGAGTTGTGAATTCCATAGAACTCCCTGTATAGTATGTGTACCTTGCATAGTATTTAGTAGGTCATTTGCATGCTTAATTTTCGTTTGCATGATAGATTTTTGTTTTCTGATAGTACTGCATGCTAGTTTGTGTTTTATTTTGTTTTTATGTTTTTTGTACTGATAAAATTGAAAAGCCATAAAAATTATAAAACCAGAAAATCAAATAAAAATTGAAAAATTTAGAAAATGAGTTGCTTATTCTATCTGTGGGGAAGTGACTGCAATACTGAACTGACATGTCTAGAGGATGATTGATAGTATATCGATAGACTTTATTGACATAACTTTAGATAGAGATGATCACAATAACAACGCGCAAATATCATGATGAGGAAATCATGGAAAGGTTTACAGCGGTTGAGGGTAGTCACTTACTTATCACTGAATATGTACTGAGAAATGATTATTCAAAAACTTAACAGATGGTTGAGGTCTCCCCTACTACGATTTATACTCGGTAGCAAAGGATAATTTTGTGAGTCCCCAAGGTGAGCATACTTTGTCTAGAGTGCATACTTGTTTCTATTTACCTTTAATGCTTGGACTGAAAGTCAACAACATTTATGTCGGGTATCCAAAGGGAGGTGTTCTCTCTAGATGGGTTGAGAAGTGCAATTCTGTATCACAGACATAGAATGATTTGAACAACGCAACGTTATTGGGTTATAGACTTCAACATCAGAAGATTGATTTTCTGTGCAGACACCACAAAAGTCAAAGACAATGGTGATTCATCATGTACAATTATATTATTTTATTTATTTTGTTTGGTTTACTTTTTGTAATCTAGCTTGGAGATATTTGCAACATAAAAAAAAAAAAAAAAAAAATGCTTCTGGTTTGTTTCTCAAGTTGTAAATACATTGATGCACCATATTATTGCAAGAGAATCATGGATCAAGAATTGAACAAGGTGATGGATTCATTCAATATGACTGTTCGAGTCATGTTTGGATGATTACGTTATCTACATCCGAGGGGGAGAATTGAATTGTATCAGATTTTCAGATTTAGAGAACTTAAATCATTCTGTGATATGTGATTGTACCTATTGACCTGGATATCAGGGAATATCGTCTGTAGGATACCTTAGCGTTCCATCACTCAAATATATATCACTACCATCCATCCAACATCATACATCATACGATTTCCGTTTAAGTATGGGGTTTATAGCGGCCGGTATGCGTCTTTTCAAAGTATGTAATAAATTTGAGAAAAACAATGTTATCTGAAATGAAAGGTATAAGTTTAAGGTAGAAGTTCATGGCTGACAGGGTTGCTAGAAACATCGTGAGATGGTTCTGTTCAATCAAATTGAAAGTATATTGAGGTGATAAGAGGACAGCATCAATATACTTGTGCTCAATTGTTCTACCTGAAACATCGTGCGATCTCTAATGAGGACTGACTTCGTGATCAAAAACTAACATTGTAAGATGTTAAAGTAATTAATCTAACGTGATCATCAAAGTCTAGGGTGAAAGTTGGTGAATGTTTATTGATATATTTGAAAGTTATTCTATTTATGCTATAAAATGAGTGAATCATGTCAACGTAGTTCAGTTCTGATCCCTGAATCATAAGATTAAATCAATTTGATATGTCAATTCACAAAAATATGTGTTATGCTCCTCTTAGTGTGATTCATGATAAGCTGTATCACTTGTTTTCATGCTAATAACATCATTTATCTACTTACGCTATCGTGTAATGAAATTGATGTTAGAAGGTGGATTTTTACAGACCTGTAAGGTTGAATGTTATTTACTATGTCTGTCTTAATACTGTTGATCATGACACGCTGGATCTTGTACAGTTGTTCGCTTTGTAAATTTGCATGTGCATACATATCTGAAAAATCAAAAATATTTGCATTCATAAGTTAGTTACGTGTGAATTTCTGTTTTGTTTATTAAGCTTAGCAACTCAGTTCTCGAAAAGATTTACTGTGAAAGGAATCCTATGTTTTACGTTAGACTTGAAAATAAGTTGTTCGGCTCTTAAAGGAATAAAGCGTGTTTGTTTCTATACTGTAGAGATCAGTCCCAGGGGGAGTGGATAGGAAAAGTCTGTGAAGTTGAAGTTAAAAGTTTTAAGTTTTGAAATCAAAAGACAGTTGACCGAGTGAGTATACACAATCGATCGTGTGACTCACTCACACGACCGACTGAGGTTGGATAAAATGTGTTTTGTTTTATAAACACACTCGGCCGAGTATGCACACTCTCATGGCCGAGTGAGTGACACACTCGACCGAGTGTGTCTGAGGGTATAAAAAGGATTGAGTCACGAACGGCTCAGAACACTTGGTGATTTTGGAGTCGAATTTTACCTAGTTTTTCGTCGATAAGGAAGGAGGTTTTGATTCTGTGTTTTTGATACAAATTCTTATCGTGATTCCAGCACCACTAACAAGGTATTCTAACTCGTTTTCGTTTGGCCTAAATCTTTGATTTTATGTTTGAAGTGCTAAACACGAATCGAGTACTTTTTACACTTAATCTGTTAAAATTGAAGATATAAGCTTGTTAATCGGCCTCTTTAGATGCTAATATGACCAGGAATTAAACCTAAAACAACAAATTTGATCGATTTGATAAGTTGGGTGAACACAGATCTGAAGAACACACTCGACCAAGTGTGTGACACACTCGATCGAGTGAGTTCACACACTCGACCGTTTGTCGACACACACGACCGTGTGTGTATACACACTCGACCGAGTGTATAGGAACTCTAATTTTTGATTTTTACTGTTTTTGATTATTTAGTTGCATTCATGCCATATTATTCTGAATGTTCTGTATAGTATTGTGTAAGAATGTCAGGTGGTTCTTTTATTGAAAAATGGATGTTTGACATTGAGCGTAGGAGAATTCTAGCTAGTAATCGTCGCATTCTAGTGGAACAGAAGGTCATTATGACTCGACTGACCTATGCTCTTTGGGAACAAATTGAGTGTCAGGCATTCCTAGATATTGGAGATTAATTTTGTCCAGTGTTGGTGCGTGAATTCTATGCCAATGTGGCATTAGAAGATGGTAAGAGGAAGGTTATTCATTCCACACTGTTTGAGAAACAGTACAAATGGACCTTGGAGGAATTTTCAACTTTGTTGAATGTTCCTCACACTGGTGTCAAGATACTGTATCCTAGCAAGAACATGAGAAAGATTCATAGCAAGTTCAACCTGTCTGAGCTAATTGCAAAGATTTGTAAGCCAGGGAAAGAAGTTAGTTCTGGTAGGATTGAGATTAGTGATGACGAGGTGTTATCTCAACTTGAAATTTACCTAAGGATAATCAAGCAAAATGTCACTTTTAGGAATTATGAAGACAATCTATTGAGCGGTATTGAGGCAATGCTACCGTATTGCTTACTAGAGGGTATTCAGGTGAATATGGGTCACTTTCTCATTAATGTGATGAAATATTTTCTTGAGGTGGAAGAACCATTTCCCTATGCAGCCTTATTATATAACTTGTTTGACAAACTTGGCGTAGTGCAATATGTTACAAGGCTGGTGCCAGAGAATCCCATTGTGGGATAAGTGATTATGAGTTTCAGTTTTTATGCTTAGCTTGGTATATTGTGTAATTTGATAAGGCTAGTCTGTTAGCCTTGGAACTATGGCCTGTAATAAACGATAACTTCTGAACGATGTATTTGTGCGTTTCTTAGTTAATGTGCTTATTATGTTTGTTTATCAACGGTTTCATGAAATTAACTTGATACCCCATGATTCATGGTGGTAAACGCTTAATATTTGTATTGTTTTAAGTTTCGTACAGATTATTTGAGATGTCTCAAGAGCAACAACATATGGAAGAGGAAGTAGAAGAACAAAAGATCCCGCTGTCATCTGAACTTCCTGGTCTAATTGAATGAGAAGATACTAATGTTCTTGCTTGTGTTGATGACACCGGAACGGAAGCTCAAAGAGGAGGTTTTGGTCCAATTATCGCATTTCTGAAGTGATCTAGAATTTTCAAGGCTATCACGGCTAAGTGCACTCCATATTACTCACATCAGAGAAAGTTTTGGGAAGTTGCTAGCATTATTATTGAGAATAATCGGCAGGTGATTCTAAGCTCAGTCAACAATACCATTGTTCGGATCTCTGCTTAAACTATCAGGGAAGATTTGGGGTTCCCGGATAATGATGATATGCCAACTTCTTTACCAGTTCTGAAGGTAAGAAGGTGTTTGAAGAGATGTGGTTATGCTGGTGATATAACCAAGGCTGTGAAACGTACTAAAGTTGATCGACATACATTCTTCGATGACATGATCGCAAAATTGAGGAACTTTACAAGGCAGTACAGATACTTTACATAAGTTTTTCTGAGGTGTTTGAGCCCGATGCAGGGTGTTTTCGATGAGATGACTACAAAATATAGTTCTATGTTTGTTGCGTTGGTCTTGAATGCTGATTTTAACTTTTATCAAGTTATATTTGATGGAATGGTTCTGAATGTTAAAAGGAAGGTACATCTGGTGTTTCCGAGGTTTCTTCAGATTATGCTAGAGAAGCAAGTTCAAGGGTTAGTGAAAATTCCTCAGGATGAACTGAAGAAGAATCATTTGAATGATTAGTCCTTCAATAGGTTTTTGCAGAACAGGGTTGAGGTTCCGGAGAAGAGGTTGATCGGTCATCTGGCTGATGAAAAGTACGTGTGTCCAGAAGGTTTAAGCTGCCGACATGAAAATAGTACTTCTGGAGATGAGACCGATATTACTATCGAAGGAGAGGAAGAGGTAAATCAGCCTCCACTGAAGCACACTGGTCCTCGATTAGTTGATGAAGAGGATGTGAATGCGCTTGATGACAGTCAAGTTGATTTGGTTAAAAGAAAGTTAGCTGAAGCTCCTAAGGTGTCAACCAGACAGAGACAGAAGCGTTTGAAGATCTTGGTTAAGGACGGAAGTTCATCTTCTACAACAAAATCATAACCGAAGGTTGCTTCGACTGTTCAAGCTACTGGTGATGCTGGTGGTTCTACACAAGTGCCACCCACTCAACAACAACAAACTCCATCTACTCAACAAGTCCAAACTACTCAGCGTCCTGAAGGAGTTACAGGTGATCTGACAGGAATAGTTAATCGGCGATTGATTCAGTTGACTGCTAATTTTGCTAAATTTCAAAAGGCTGCTAATGAAGATAAGCAAATAAGGGAAACTGAAATGTCGGCGTTGAGGGAGTTAGTTGATCGACAACAGTTGAAAATTTAGGAACTTGAGAAAAATGTTGGAAGTCAGGCTGGAGAAATTTTGACTCTTCAGAATCAAAATCAAGAATTGACTAAGAGGTTAAATGAATGGGAGAAGAAAATAGTGATTGAAGAAGAGGAGGAGGGTCCAGATCCTTTTGGTACCCTAGGTAATGAGGAGGACATGGCAGTTGAGATTGCTAAAGGTTACACTGAGGATCACCCACTGTACGTAACTCCACTTCAAGTAATAACAGTTTCTGAATTTTTAGCTATGCAGGATCGTCTTAATCACACTACAGTTTACACTGATTTAGAAGAAGGGGAGATCCCTTCGGATCTCACCGAGACTGAACAAGAATTGATAGAGCGTCTAGAGCGACAAGCTAAGGAATCTGCTGACGCTGCATCAAAGGCCTAGACTGAAGCTTCGACTTAAGGGGCTCATAATTTTGATGATGAGTTGAGTGATACAGAAGTTGTTAATGAAAGTGATAATAGTTTTGATGAAGTGATTATTGAGGATCAGCCGACAGAGCCGTATCCACGTTATGAAGGTTTTGCTGATAATGATCTTCCAACTTTTGCTGATTACTTTCAAATGAATGATGAACTTTTAGATAGAAAGTGCAAGGAAAAAGAACAGAAAGAACAAGAAAGTGTGTTGCCGGAAGGGTTTTTGCCGGTGAAAATCAACAAAGAAAAGGTTGAAGTTTTGGAAGAAGAATGGAAGATTTTGATGCGAATTAGGTAGTATGTTATGAAGCCTAAGGTGGAGCCGCAGTTTTTAAAGTTTATCGAGCACTGTGAAAGTTTACGTGCTAAGGGAAAGATAATAGCCTGGGCTTATATTAAAGAATTTGATATATATGCGATCAAGAAAGAACACGGAGTGGATTATATCAAGTATGCATACGAGTTCAAATCGTTACCATATTTTTAGTTTATGTAGGTGGCCAAGCTTAAGATGTTGTATCAGGATTATTGTGAAATTCCTGATATTTTGGTTCGTAAGATAAGAAGATCATTTCGGTCAACTAATTTTGTAGGCTTTCGACCACAATTTCCAAAGATCTCTTACAGGACGAACATGAAAACAGGGGTAATGAGGAAGATAGTAAAATATCAACCTGTGAAGTATATGCGAAAGGTTCCTTTGTGAAAGATGCCGCAGCACTTCAGTCCTCGTTTTCGTTGGTGGTATTATGATGAACGCTCGGAGGAAGCGGTTATTGTGTTAGACAAAGATGGACGAGATGAAAATGATAGTATAAGGGTTTTGGATCCAGTTTGGTTGAGGAACTGCTGTGAGGAAGATATGTTCACCTTATACTACAACAGGATGCTGTATTGTCCAGAAAATCATGTGCAAGCTGAACAGTACTGCAGAGTTGTGAAACTCTGCTATCTGAAGAACTGGGTGACTGATGTTATGCGAGGTGTATATGAAATAGCTTATATTTTACTAGGAAATACTATTAAATACGATACAATTTTACACAAGATATTTATTTATTTATAGAATGGATATACTTAAACCTTGCTACAACACTTATAGGCAGTGTACCTAATCGTACAGTAGTGTAGTTTTTTGTAACTCCGGTTCGTTCCACAGGGAAATCTTTTAAACAAAGCTTAACGCTATATTAGTTTTAATTTATAAAAATACAAATATATATAAGTAATATTATTATTATAAAAAGGGGTTTTTACCGTTTAATGACCGGTTTGTCGATTTTTAAAACTTTTAGTCGCAGTTAAAACCTAATGTAAAATATTAAAAATAAATACAACTTAATTTAAAGCATAAAGTAAATAATGATAATGAAATTGCGATAAATAAAATTGCGATAATTAAAATTGCGATAATTAAAAAGTACGATAATTAAAAGTGCAATTAAATACAATGACAATAAATAAAAGTGCGATAATTAGAAGTGCAATTAAATATGAAAATAAAGGAATTATGCTTATTTAAACTTCCGTAATCATGATGTTTGACGTGTTGATTTTTAGTTTTATGCCCATGGGTTAATTGTCCTTTGTCCTGGATTATTTAATATGTCCATCTGGTTTTTGTCCATAACAGTCCATCAGTCATAAATATAAAGTGCGAGTATCCTCGTCAAATTATCCTTATACCCGAAGTCAAATATTCCAACTAATTGGGGACTTAAACTGTAACAAGGTCTTAATACTTTGTTTAATAATTACACCAGGATATCGACTGCGTGTAACCCAAGGTTTTAATACTTTGTTATCAATTACGCAAAGTGTCCTTGTACATAATTTCACCTCTGTTTTAATAATTCTAGTGACTATTAATCCATTCCCATGTCCGGTTAAATGAACGATTATTCGTACATATAAATATCCCGCCCATCGTGTCCGATCGAGTGTATATGGTTATTTATAGGTATGTCCAATTGTAAATCTTTATATTAAAATTAACAAACTATCATTTAGTTAAACAAATATAAAGCCCATTAATAGCCCATAGTCTAATTTCCACAAGTATCGTTCTTTTGTCCAAACCCCAATTATGGTACAAAGCCCAATTACCCAAATTTAAATATTTAGCCCAACATCATGATTACTTCGGTATTAAATAAGCATAATAATAACTTAGCTACGAGACATTAAATTAAAAAGGTTGAACATAACTTACAATGATTAAAAATAGCGTAGCGTTACACGGACAGAATTTCGACTTACACCCTTACAATATTCGCTAACATACCTTTATTATTAGGATTTAAAATTAAAATTAAAATTAAAATATAAATATATATATATATATATATATATATATATATATATTTTACGTATGATGAATGAGAAAAAGATATGTTAAATGATGCACCAAAGCTTGATTTTTATAGGCATGTGGGCTGGAAAAGTTAGCCATGCGATCGCATGGGATTTCTTCCTCCAGGACATGCGATCGCATGGCCGTCGATGACAGCTCAAAGTTCCTTGTTTTCTTATTTGTCGACGTTTTAATTAAATAAATATAATATATAAATAATTATAAGAATTATTTAAATATTATATTATATTTAAGTGCATAGTTGACTTGTAATTTTTAGTCCGTTGCGTCGAGCGTTGAGAGTTGACTCTGGTCCCGGTTCCGGATTTTCGAACGTCCTTGCGTATAATTTAATATCTTGTGCTTTGTGTTTCACGTCTTGTACTCTTGTAATTTTGAGACGTTTCTTATCAATAATTGGAACCTCTTTGATTGTATTTTGTACTTTTGAGCTTTTTGGTCGTTTGCGTCTTCAATTCGTCGAATCTGTCTTTTGTCTTCACCTTTTATTATTTAAACGAATATTACTTGTAAATAGAACAATTGCAACTAAAAGCTTGTCTTTCTTGAGGGATAATGCTATGAAATATATGTTTGTTTTTAGCATTATCAAATATTCTCACACTTGAGTGTTGCTTGTCCTCAAGCAATATAGTCTTGAAATATACTAGAATCAATTCTTTATTCTTAACACTTTGTACATAGTGATTTCTATACGACGCTATAAACAATGGTAGTAACGATGTGGTTTACAGTCCCACATTATTATAAAATTTAGATCCATTAAGGAAATTGGATCTTTATGAAAACATTTGATCTTTTTGAAAATTAAATCTAGCTTTTACCGTAGATAAGTTTTCCGGAATAACCCTTCACCGGTGTTTGCAAATTCTTTTTGTGGGTTTGGTGAGTTTCATATTTGAAATTTTTAGCTCAAAACTTGCGGTTTTGTGTCACCCACTTGCTAAACTTGTATTGGGAAAGCAACACGTCCAGTATACATGTTCCGTATATTACCTTTCGATAAACTACCGTCCGGTTGTAAAGGAAAGCGTTGAACAAGCAACTGTTAAGGCAATGTCCCCTGACATGCTTTTAATTATGGTCTATAACGTATCGGATGCAATTACTATCCTTTGTAGGAGCAATAGTAAAGCTCACCCTTATAATTTTTCTGTTTGGCAAAAGGTCATGTCTTTGACCATGCTATGCAACCACCGTTCTTACGGTTGACACCCGATTTGGTTCAGGTGACCTAATGAATTCCAGGTGAATTTCTAGGATTTTACGTTCAATGGTAATGAACGCATTGAAAATGGGTTTTCAGAAAAGAAATCGGTTTGTAATTTTGATCAAAATATTTTCTCGTTAAAGCTCGAGTTTAGATATCATTGAATTCCATGAGTTTGTAATTCTCAATCTTTAAGGTCAATCTCAAGGATTGAGTAATATCAGGCTTAAAAGCTGATGTTTAATCTTTAAGGAGATTATCCTTTCCGGGGGTCTGATTCATTAGTCTTATCAAGCTAATTTGCACGGCGTCCTCCCCATTTTACAAGATAGATCCTCTCATGGTTAGGATAAGTCTGACCACTTGGCGACCCTGTTTGATGCTAAGGTCCGTGGATTTCTTGCTGATTTTAGAGATGACTTTTCTAGATTTTTCGTCAACCTACAGCTGGTCTGGACGACAACTTCATGACCTAAATCAAGAAGCGCGTTTTTTTTCCGGAAGACTTTACTTCCTTTTAATGATGGAATTGATTCATCATGTAGATCCATCTTTCTTTCAAATATATTACAGTAAATCGGGTAAAACTGTTTAGTTTAGTCCAAAGCAAAAGTATCTTCAATTATTTGTTACAAAAATATGTGATATATGTTTAAAATAACTTGGTAAATTTTCCCACACTTGGCTTTTATTTTCTTTTATTTGTCTTTTTATTGTTCTCTATTCCATTTTAAATGAATTCTAACATTTTGGTTTGTTTCTCAATTTATGTCCTTTCCAAGGTAACAATAATTTCGGTGTTAACACCTAGTTTTATCGTTCATAAATATATATAAACATGATTTTGAGTTCATTTAATTGAAAATTTTGAAAATTTTTACTAGAAATGGGTAGTCAGTATATAAGACTAGGGCTGTTCTTTGTTATCAGAGAGCACTAGATTCTAATACAACTACTACGTTACTAGTATTTTTAATGGTAACCAAGTGTTTAAGTTAAAAATTTTAAAAATCCGAAAGAATTTAACCCCTTCCCACACTTAAGATCTTGCAATGCCCTCATTTGCAAGTAATGAGTAACAATTTAAATTATTGAGGGTGATTAGTGTAGAAAAATGATTAAATTTTACCAAAGTTTCCAAACATATTGACGTTTGTTTGCTGAATGATAAATGGTGCATATCATTTGTTCATTCCATCTTGTTGTTACATCACATTTATTTTTCATCTTGTCATCAAAATTACTAGCTTTTGCTGAACTTAATGCCAGTCTTTGAAAATGCGCTGTTTTACCCTGTTTTGTACAATCGACAATATACATACAATACAAATATAAACATGCATGGCAATTTGAAATGGGACTTAATATCCCACTTTCAAATCCTAAATGTGAAATATTAGTACACAATAATAATAAAAATGATAAAAATTACATAAATATATTCAATAACATAAGTTTAAACATGAATAAGTAAAAAAGATAAAAACATAAAAATCATAAAAATAACCAATGGAACCAAATCAGTCTGGATAGGGGTTCCAGTTCATCTCGTCAGGTGGGTTCCATTGTTGGTTATAGGTGTTCTGATAGGCTTGGTTATAGTCATACCGGTTAAAGGGTGGTCGGATGTCGAGGTTGTGTGGCGGAAAATGAGCAGGTCGAGTAGGCACGTAATTATTTGGTACCTGCTATGATAGCTGGCTCATGATTTGGTGCTGATGAACTACCCAGCTATCGTGTTGGCGTCACCTATAATCCTCGTATACTCGCTCGAAGTTCCACTGCTCGTACATACTATGTCCGGCCGCACTCGTCATTGCTTCCTCATCTATACGAACGTGGACGTCAAGAATAGCATCTCGAAAGACATCCCTAATGTCTTCCTCTTCCTCCATTTCCTCGTCTGAGCCTCTCTCTACCTGAGGATGATTACCTTCATAGGGAAGTGCCTGGTTGCGTATACTCTTTAATACCTTAGCACCCACATAAACCCGCAATCCTATGGTATCATCCTGTTCTCTACAAAGCTATAATGGACTCCTTGGTTCCTATCAACACCTAAATACTCTCCAATGAGAGTAACAAAAATACCTCCTCCTATTATACTCCCGTCCTGCATTCCTTCTACCATTTTAGATAAATAAAAACCAACACAGTAAGGGATATTAACAAAGCTTCTCGGGTCTCGAATACACTTTAGGTAAAATAAATCATGTAAGGTCATTTTTTCCTTATTGTGACCTCTCTGTGTAATCGAGTTAGCCAAAAATCTATGAATTACACGAAGCTCGGCTTTGTTAATATGTAAGTAGGAGTGTTTTCCTCCCAGTGTAAAAACATTATAGTTTGACATACGCCTCCAAATGGCGTTCGCGTCAAAGTTCCTATCTACCCTTTCACCACGATAAATCAAAC